>NW_020664464.1:7633918-7657421 GCF_002925995.2 Terrapene triunguis | reverse complement strand
AAAAAAAAAAAAAAGCCGCGATTGGCGGAGGCAGTTCAGCGGCAGGTCCTTCGCTCCTAGAGGGAGTGAGGGACCTGCCGTCCCCGAATTGCTGCAGGTGCCGCCCCTCTCCCTTGGCCGCCCCAAGCACCTGCTTGTTAAGCTGGTGCCTGGAGCCGGCCCTGCCACTGGGAAGCATTTCTTGCTCAATTTTATCCTACTTTTTCTACAACAAGTTACAGTGGATCAGTATATTTGATTTGGGAGAAATGAAGTAACAGCTGCCCAAATTGAGCTTGAGCACTCCTGAATTCTGAGGGTGTTCAAATCTGGAAGGCAGGTGCTAGATTCCCTTTCTGAATATTAGCTAAATCTGGAAAGGAAAAGTCAATTTCTGCTTCCATGACTCAGAAGTGGAAATCCTCCTACGTGCCTGGTACTGTATCTAAAGCTGCCCAAGTCCTCTAGCAGAGCCTCCCCTCCCTTACTTTTCATTTTAAATTCTAGTGGGATCCACGTACCTCCCTTGCTAGGCTTCAGATAGAGAGGGGCACTGTCCATTTAGTCCACCCAATTCCTTTTTTGGGGACTGCAAGGTGAGGTCACACCAGTATCCCTGAATCCAGTCTGGGGAAGTCTTTGCACTTGGTGCAAATGACTCACGGTCCTTACAGCCTAAGTACAGCATCTTGTTTTTAAACTGGAGCAGAGATGGGCAGAATACTTAAATACAAAGACAGCATATGGAGACATCAGAGCAGTACTCAGTAATAGCTTCCCTGATCGTCCAGTTGAAGAAGCCGGTATCATGATGGGAGGAAATCAAGGTGGAAAAGATGACCACTCTGATAGAGAAGGTTGGTTCGGTTAGGTTTTTTTGGTACATACCATGGAAGTCCCTCTAGCGGACAATAATACAGCTGTGAGATGTAGGTAGGCTGCAGTGACAGAAAATTCTATTAGAAACACAAGGCCAGTTCCTCAGCTGGTGTAAATCAGTGAAGCTCAATTGGCTTCAACGGAGCTACCGATCTATACTAGCTGAGGTTCTGGCTCATCAATATCTGGTGATGTGGTAGCCATACGGTAGTGAGTTGCACACTATCCATAAAGATGACAGATGTAATGATACATTAAGTGTCATGATTCATACTGATACCAATGATGTAGGGCAGAGGTAGTCAATTATTTTTTGTCAAGGTCCAAATTTCTTGATCAATGTATAGTCCAGACCCCAGAGAAAATAGTACAAAATAACAATAATGATGATAATATGTAAATTAAAAGATTTTGCGGGCCATCCAAAAGTATCTGGTGGTCTGGATTTGGCTCCCCCAGACCACCTATTGACTACCCCTAATGTAGGGAAATATAAAAGACAGGATTTGAAAGTGAAGCAATGGATGCTATAGACAAGTAAATTAGGCATTTGCATACCCTTACAACAAACAAGGGGACATTCAATGAAAGTAAGAGGAAACAATTTTTAACAGATAAGAGGAAATACATTTTATGCAATGTATGACTAAATCCCTGATTTCATTGGCACAAAATATCATTGCGGCCAAGAGCATAGTGGAATTTAAAATAAAAGATACGTATATGGTTAATAAAAAGCATCCATAGTTATATTTAAAAGGGTGAAAAACAGGAATATAAACCCTCAAGCTTCAAGGCACAAGCCAACTTCTAATTAACCTGGTTAGGAAAAATTGCCTGTAATGGACAGGTTATCCCATAATTGTCCTCCTGTGCAGAGTAATACGAACCACTTCCTTCCTGCAAAACCTGTGTATGTTATCTAAATAGCAACTGCTACTCCTTGCCAGCCATAAGAGATAGCAACATTGGGAACGAACGAAAACACCCATCAAACTTGGGTTTCTTCTACAGCCAAGTTTTGGAAACAGCCAGCACACACCCATACACCATATCAGTATCTCTCTGAAGCTACTATCTTGTTCTCCAGAATCTCAGGTTTCAATTTAAAAAAAAAAAAAGTAAATCTTTTGCTGTTATGGTTTAGAGAGAACCTCAAAATTATAGCTGAGTGTAACTGATATAGAGATGAGTCTGTAGTAAGCTCTGAACAATAGCTCTGAGAAATGTGAGCTGCCCTGTTCATCTTGCTGAGGAGTTAACTCAGATGCTCAATGATGGAAGTTTAGATGTCAAACTTGTTAACTATGCCATTCCTCAAGTAGGAAGAAGGAGGATAACAGATCTGCATTATTTACTGTGAGTAAGGGCTCATTTTGGTGCCACATATGGATGGCATTTGGAAAATGCCTCCACCCTTTTCCCCTCTCTGCCCCCCACAATCAAGGAGCCAAGCCCAAAGAGCACAGCAGGGCCAATAGGCATATTCATAGATTATTATTTTTTTTAAGGCCAGAAGAAATCATCATCATCTAGTCTGACCCCCTGGCTAGCAAATGCTAATGAATTTTCCCGAGCATTCAAGCCACAGCCAAACTCAAAGAGCCCTGTGGAGCCACAGGCACACATTATCAAATTTTGAATAACTGCACAATCTACTGTAAGTGGCATTTCCATTAGGCAAATCACAGGTGCAGCCTATTTTGTGGGGGTAGCTTAGAATAGTACCACTACATCACCCTCCCATCTTCCATCTGTCTTGCAAATATGTTTTATCATAATGCCACAGGGCACATGCAAATTTCTATTGTAGGAAGAAACTTTGCCCAAGGGTCAGGTTATCCCAATACCTAACTACTGCAGGGTTTCTTCTTCTTCACAGCTGGAGACTAGCTAGGAATTACCGCACTGGATCATACTGGTCTATGTTCCTATACTCCAGGGGTGACCAACCTGTGGCTCTGGAGCCACATGCAGCTCTTCAGAAGTTATTATGTGACTCTGGGGCTGCAGCTACAGGCGCCAATTTTCCAATGTGCCGGGGGGTGCTCACTGCTCAACCCCTGGCTCTGCCACAGGCCCTGCCCCCACTCCACCCCTTCCTGGCCCCTCCCCTGAGCCTGCAGTGCCCTCGCTCCTCCCCATCCCCACCAGAACCTCCTGCACGCCAAGAAACAGCTGATTAGGAGGTGCGGGGAGGGAGGGGGAGGCGCTGATCAGCGGGGCTGTCGGTGGGCAGGAGGCGCTGGGAGCGGGGTGGGGGAGCTGCTGATGTATTACTGTGGCTCTTTGGCAATGTACATTGGTAAATTCTGGTTCCTTCTCAGGCTCGGGTTGGCCACCCCGCTATACTCCACGTTTCTTTCAGTGGAGGAAAGGTATCAAGGTTTGGGGCGGCAATATATTTATATGCTTTTAATTTCTTTAAATAAAACAAACTAATAACTAAAGTAAAACCAGAATGATAACAGCATTTTTTTTTTTACTGTAGCAGAAGTAAAAAAAGCAGCCACACAACTTCTTCCAGTAACAGCCAAACTAAAACTGGGTAATTTTATCTTTTGACGGTAAGCCAAGGCCAGATGATTTTTACTGTCAGAGACTGCTTTGCTACCGAGCTTCCAGAATCTCCTCCCTCTCTACTAGGCTCTTCTTACAAAGAGAGAAGGCTAAACCCCTGCAGAGACAGCTGGTGCTTTTGCAATTGCATTGGAACTTTTCTGTGTTAAAAAATACAAACAAACACCAACAAAAATTCTTAATTAAATCAAACTATTGGATGTTGTTTGTCACGGCAAAGTATGCTTTTCTGCTTTGAGTTCAAATTGATATTCCACACCCCCTTCATTGTATATCTCTTACCCTTCTGGTAGGAAAAGCTTCCTGCTCTGACAGAGGTATCAATTGAATTGTGCAATCCAAATATATTACAGTGGTGTACTCACCCCAGACCAATTACTGGGAAAGGCAAATAAGTCATCTGCAGAAAAGATGGGCTGAAAAAAATCTCTGCTCCCTTTCTTCTGTTACACCGTATCTTTGAGGAATACTCCCCTCACAATGGCTTAAGACTCCTAGTCAGTCACTAAGCTTTTAAATGATCAGGAACACACCCTCTCCCTCCTCCCTATCATTTTACTTATAGGGAGGATTTCTCTCCAGTTTGAGGCTTGATCCTGTAAGGTGCTGAGCATTCTGGCTCTGCTCAAGCAAAACCCCTAAGAATGTATTTAATTTTAAATGGTTCAAGTCAAAGGGACTACTCCAGTGCTTAAAGTCAAGCATGTGCTTCAGTGCTTTCCTTTGTCTGATGACAATGTGTTTGCCTCAGTGCTTTGCTTTAAATTTAAAACTTGGCATGGTGAGGGACATAGGTGTTGATCACTTAAGTAAAATGGCATTAGCCTTATTATGAAATCTCACCACCTGTTACTCGACATACCAAACAGTTCAGTGGTTTCCACCTTTTCCATATTACATATGGGAAAGCTTGGAAACCCCTCCCAAATAGTGGAAGCCCCTCCTCTATGTAATGCAAGAAGGGAAGGATGGTCATGACCCTGCTTTGTAACATCTACACTGAGAGCCACTTCAGTTTCAGTTCTCAGCTGAGAAACAGTTCAGTGTAGCTCCCTTCTCATCCAAAGGCTATAGCAGGCCCAACAACATAGGAACCATATGGCCTGCCCATTCGGATGCAGCTCAAAATCAAAATCCCCCACCCAGCTGCTTCCTTATGCACAGAAATGGGCATGAGTGAGAGACATCTCTAATCTGTGCTCATTGTAAAAGTCAGGCTGCTCATTTTATCCTGAGGCTCACTCACTCCCAGCAGTTTGTGGGAGCATATGGTCATAACATGACCCACTATTACAGAAGACTCTTGCTGAAGTTGTGACAAACACCAGAAAGTTGTCTGAAAATCTCATTCAATGCAACACAGAAGCACCCACTACAGACTCCTTGATGTACCCACTAGCACTATTCACCTTCCAGAGGAGGTGGGAGGAGGAACCAGCCAGCAGAAAAAAAATATTTCCCAAACCCAAGAGATGGCCAGCCACTGCTCAAAGCACTCAAGAACCTCACTAAACAATCAGTGATGATAACTCAATTGCTGCAAATAAGCACAAAGAAAAGCTACCACCATAAGATTGGGCAGAAGGGAAGTTGGACCAGTTAACGACGGAGAGAAACACTTCCCTTATACCACACAAAAGGTGGGGCAAATTGGGGAAGCTGATTAGGAGGCTAGCAGGATTCAAAAGCCCTCATCACTGACTGAGCTCCCCTACATGCCAGGTAGGACATGGCAGAGGTCTGGAGGTCTCCTCCCTCTCCCATGTCTTCCAACAATCCTGGATTCCACCAAAAAAAAAAATCTTAAGAGAACATTGAGGTTGCTAAATTAAGAACTCAACATTCAGAAGATGCACATGTAACCTTAACTGTGTCTGTGTGTACGCGCCTCAGGCTAGTTTAAAACTACATACATTTTTACTATGTGTTACATTATAAAATATAAGATCATTCAAATTTTTCTTCAGCTTAAAGTACACATACGTAGCACAGAAGTTTTTGATTAACTTTTTCAAAGAGACACTTAGAGGATGAGATGCAAATATCACACCAGAAAAATTGATTATTTTACTGAGATTTGAATACCACATTGTTAAATGGAGGTAACCATTTTGTTTACCTCAAAGGGAGCTGGTGTGAGGCTTCACTGTATAAGATACTTGTTAAAACCAGAACAGAATTTAGGATCTCTTGCCTATCAGCTCTGTGAAAATCCTCATAGATTAAAGGAGCCTTTGGTGGAGGGTAAGAAAGATTCCTTTCAGCTGGCCTGGTATTTCACAGAAAGTTTGAAAATGGATCTTAGCTGGTCCAGAGCCATTCAGGGAACTAAGGTGCTTAATGTGTAACAAAGTGAGCCATGTGCAATGCAAACTAAATGTGCTCAGAACATGAATGAAAAATGCTTAAAATAATCTTTACAGTAGTGTACATTCACCAGGTGCTATCTTGAGAAGCTCCTAGCTCAGTCAAATCAAAACCAATTTTACTACAACACTCAGTCACTTCTCATCAATGAAGGTACTTCCCTACAAATTTCAATTTTCTAACCCCAGCTGCTTTGGCATGCGAGCAGTTGCAGGGTAACGTTGCAATCTTTTTATTTTTTAATTAAAAATATAAGAAAAGTATATTTTTAAAACTTCTCCTATAACTCAAATATGGCAGAACACTTTTTCCAAAATGTACGAAAAATGTTCATTTGGGGTGGGGGGGAGAGACCAGGACTGGATATTTTCATCCTCAGATTACAATTTCAGAAAATCATGTGTGATATAAAACGGGGGTTAGAATAGAAATGCCTATGAAACCTTAACTATTGCTTACAGATTCACCAAACTCCATTCTGATCTCATTTATGCTTACATAACCTAGGAAAAACTCTTGACGTTAATGGAGTTTCACCATTGAAAAAACTCACGTACATAAAATCAGAATCACTCTTCCTGTGTATTGTGGTAAATCACTTTAAAAAAGCATTGAGAAGGAAGTGACCGCAGCAGCCATTCTGCATAGACAATGGGACTGCTCACATGCTTAAAGTTAAGCATGTGCTTAAAGTGTTTGACAGGATCAGGCTTATATAGGTATCATTTGTATTTACATTCATCTCAGCCGCTTTCATACTTGAGGAGGCTCTAGCAGAAAATCGCAATGAAACATTATATATGAATAAAAGTAAATTAGATGTTTACTGCATAATGCAAAGCTTTTTAAATGTATATTTAAATACTGTTTTCATTTGTATGCCTCAACTAATAACATACATGTCTTTGAGATTGACTCTAGCAATTTGTTATTACATCACTTGTTGTTTTTTGCTGTTGAAGAATTAAACACTTTTCAGTTGTATAAATATTTATTTTTGGTTTGAACCAAATGTTTATGTGCATAAAATTCAAACCCCTAGAATTGTGAGAAAATTAGCATGGCATAATAAACTGCAAGCATGGTCTGAAACTTGATATTGTCATTGTGTATATTAAATAGAAATGAGCTAAGATAAAAAAAACTGATTTGGGTTTAGATGCAAGTTTACAGCCCGAAGATTTATTTATTTATAAACTGCTAAATCTGAACACTAAATCCAGCACTCTAAAATTTGGGGAATTTTGGATTTGGATCTGGCTTGCAAATCCCCATCCTAAGCAATGTTTGGACATGGGGGAAAGGTGGTGTCAGCCCATTACAGAGACAAGAAATCTGATTTTGAATATGAATCTGGAGATTTGATCTGGACCCATTTCTGATCAAAAAGGAAAACAAATAGAGAAACTAATCCTTAGAATAGGATCTACTGTATAACAACATTTCCACTGAAATAAACATAACAGTATAAAATAAAAATATTATGAATTTTTGTCAACATTTCAAATCCCAACAAAAAATCATGTTTCCCTCTATTTGCTGGACAGCTGTAGAGTTGGTTGTGAGTTTTATTTTATTTGTTTGATTGGCTTATTTTTAAATATTTTAAAACTCTAAATTTGAATGAAAAGTGGAAGAAAACTTTTTAGAAAAAATTCTCTCACACACGTTTCTTGACCGTTTCTCGTACAAAGATTGTGCATGATCAATATTCACAGCATTTCAGGTCAAGGATTGCTTCTGTCACATCACCTCAGCTATGTAACTCAGTTGTCACCTGAAGAGACCACCTCTGTCTGGGAAAGGATAGTTCAGGCTTCATGCACATGCTCATGTTGGCCTCTCTGATGAGACTGCTAGCCAGTGTAATGGCTATAGTGGGTATTTTGTGGTGTAGTTACCTTCCATCAGGACCTGAAATAAGAGCACCCATTCATTTCATGTAGACCATCCAATGGACTTCAGATGTTAATGATTTTTGGGTCATAGCCAACTGCAGCCAATGTCATCTAAAGGTAAAATCCCATTATCAGAGAGCACCATGTGTGTCCCATTATCAGAGTTAGCTGTACAAAATTCTTATTCCATTTTTCTGTATCAGTTTTGCCATGTGTGCACATTTCCTTCTGATTCTGCTAAGCTTCCTGTATTATCAAATCAGAATCAATAGAGGGATTCTATCTGTATTTCTTGACGAGAGTGTACAGAAGTCTTTATACCTGTATACATTTTTTCTTCAAAATATAAATATGTAACAGTAATTGTTGTTCAAACTCGCCCTCATCTAGTTTTGCACAGAGCATAGGCAGTTATGCATATGTGCATGCAAATATTTGCATGTACATATTTGCACCAATTTCAAAGTGCCTTATCCCTCTGTTTCTGTGTGTACCTATCTGTGCAGGAAAAATAACTTCCCAGTTTCTGTACATGCATCCAGCATGTAGAGCTTTTTAAATGTAAGCCTTCCTTTTCACCCTGAATTGGAAGACGCGACATGGCCATATCTCTTGATGGTGATTCACTGATATACATTAATGAGAAAGAACTACCATGAAAGAAGAGGTCTGGAATGGGATAAGTTGTTTCTTGGGCTTTTAACTTGGCCTCCTGACTTTATACAAAGGCAGGTCATAATAATCACACTAAGTCAATACCAGGAGTAAATGAGCTGGTACATTTACTCGTAAAAGTGAAGATGTTGAAAATTAGTGGCACAACAATTACACGTATGACTCTGAATGCCTCTTAGTATGTGTTCTGGCCTCGTTCATGTCAGCAGCTCCTCATCCATTACATTTGACTTAAGTACAGTCCAGTTGCAAAGTAGCCTAAATCCTGGCCCTAGTGAAATGAATAATAATAGTCCTATTGACTTCAAATAGAACTGGGATTTTTGCCCCAGGATTATAGATGGGTTTGAGCTGCAAGAGATGTCACTGTCACTCCAAACTTTTCCAAATTTCAGAGTGTTTAGAACTGTGGTTTTCATTTAGACCCTACCCCTACACTTTTACTTAAATTGCATTATGGGGCAAGTTTTCTGGCTGAAAAAATTGAAATGTGCCTGCTGTTGTAATTTGGAAGAAATTGTTTGTGAAATTCCTCATGCACCAGATGGAAAATGTATTTTTATTTATAATTCTGTCTAAAACATTAAAGAGAAAAATGTAATTTTTGCAGCAAAGATGTGAACTGGGTATGTGGGGTTAACACAGCATAATTTTTAAATACATTTAAAATGTACTTAAATTGCTTTTATATTATCAATAGCAGATTCCAACTCCCAAAGCAGTTTCTTTATTCACAAACATTAATAGCTCTGTTGTGAAGGGACTGTGCTGATTAGATGGCTTTCAACTCACTTTAAATGACCACATCTATCCACCTATCACATGCTCATCACTGTGATATATAGGAACGTACTCCTATTTTATCTATAGTATGTGACCCTGGTATGTTTCTTCCATCTGGACATTTTACAATGCTTCAAAATATTTGGCTAATGTGAGATAGAGCATCATGGAAGTAAAAAAACAGCACGGTAACAGTTAAAAACTGCAATTACTTACAGGGCTGGAAAGAAAAGGACTCATAGAATCTACACAATCCTGAAGGAATCAAATTTAAATCTTCATTACGCTATATTGTCTCTTACACTTCATGCACTAAGGAGCCTACAGAATCTGGTAGAACGGTACTTTGCTACTATTTCCTCTCGAGAGTGCACCATAAATGTAGTCTGGAGAAAGACATGAATTGTCCTGAATGAGCATGACAAGTATCATTTCACAAATGCACAACCTGAAGAAATATTTGAAGACATTGGATGCACAAGGAGCTTTAACTTGCACAACTGGCACTACCATGTCCAATAACCCAAGCTGAAATTGACCTTGGCAGCATTATGGTAGCAATCTGTACATTAAGATGAACTGTTTTTGAACTATATCTAGAAGGTATTCATGACAATAGGCTTTTCCTCAAGAGCAGGCACATGCATCTCCTATTGTTCCAGTTATATTTTCTTTAGGGACAACGAAATACTTAATAATAGCCTCCACTTATGTAGAGTTCCCTAGCCAACAATCTCATGAGTCTTTCTTTGGTTTGTCTAGGGCCAACCAATGCTCCATCTAGCACAGTATCCTGTCTTCTAACAGTGGCCAGTGCCAGATGCTTCAGAGGGAATGAATAGAAGAACAAATTATCAAGTGATCCATCCCTTGTCATCTAGTCAGTCGGGCAGTCAGAGGTTTAGGGATACCCAGAGCATGGGGTTGTGTCCCTGACCATCTTGGCTAATAGCCATTGATGGACCTATCCTCTATGAACTTATCTAGTATACATATGCTCTCTCTCTCTCTCTCTCTCTCTCTCTCACACACACACACACACACACACACACATATTCAATATACACTGATCATTCCTGAAGTAAGACAAGAATTTTTTCCCCAAAATGAATTTAGAATTTAGTTGCAAAACAAAAACCTGCAAACAATTAAATGTGTCATACACAGGTGTGATTGGAAATGTACACTGGACCCATGAAGCTCCACCTTTTTCAGGCTCAGGAGAAAGAAACCTCCAGGGCAGACCCAGCCCAGGAGGAAACAACAGCCTCCAACAGAACCATTGCACCCTCACAGCCTCTAGACACTGGCCGTGTCAGCAGACTCTCACTGTTTTTCTCTAGACATTCTTCCCCTCTGCTGATAGGCTGTTGCTTTTGAGCTCTCCCTCCCCTCTTCTTCTCAACACCTCCAGTCCACTTCTCATGCCATCCAGGCTCTTTTCCTTTGTCACCTTCTGACACCTCAGTCACGTCCTTCTCCTACCCTCTTTTCACTATCTTCCTCTGTGTATCTTGAACCTTCCTCCGTCTGTTCTATTAACTCATATCCTCCTTATTCCACCTAACCCCCTAATAACCACAGAACAAAAAATTTCTGGTGACCTTCTGCAACCTCTGATTTGATCACATTGCTTGTGTGTTGCATCCCTCTCTTCCACCCTTTGTTTATTTTAGGGAAGTTCTGTGACCTACTCAGGAGGACAGACTACATGATCACAGTGGTCCCTTCTGGCCTTTGAATCAATGAATTTCATCTGTTTAGACTACAAGCTCTTTGGGAAAGGGATTATCTCTTACTATGTGTTTGTGCAGGAACTTGCATCATAATGCGGCACCAATACTGATCGAGGCCATCCATACTGTAATACAAATAAATAATAATAAGCGTTACATATGAGGAACTGGCAAAGAGGAATTTACATATAAACTAAATTGGCATTAAATAGCAATGTAGCTGTTGTAGATCCTTAAAGACTAAGGCCTGGTCTACACATAAATGTTAGGTTGACCCAACTATGTCACTCAGAGGTGTAAAAATCCCCACCCCTGAGCAACATAGTTAAGATGACCTACCCCTTGGTATAGACAGTGCTAGGTCAACAGAAGAATTCTTCCATCAACCTGAGTTAACTATGCTGACAGAAGAACCCCTTCCATTGGCATAATTTCTACATTGAAGTACTACAGCAGCACAAATGTAGGCAAGCCCTAAAATACTATAGGTTCTCTCTCAGTTCATATAAAAGGAAGAGAATTGACAACCTACCTGTTAATGTTTGTCCCCTCTCATTGTAAGGCATATCTGTGGAGACAGTACTTCAAAAAAGGCCAGTTCAATACACCAGCTACCTTAGGAGTCAAATGACAGATGGATACTTCTGAATGCCAAAAAAGGTTTACAGTAAAATTTTCAAAAGCACCTAAGTGACTTAAGAGCCTAAATTCCATTTCCCAAAGTACTAGGCTCCTACGTTTAACTGGAAGCCAATGGGACTTGAGCTCCTAAGTAACTTAGTTGCTTTTGAAAATTCTATTTTTAGTCTAAAGCAACAAAGAGTCCTGTGGCACCTTATAGACTAACAGACGTATTGGAGCATAAGCTTTCGTGGGTGAATACCCACTTCGTCAGATGTATGTGTTTGAATTTTAGGTCAGAATATAGCTCAATTCTCATTTTATCCAACCAGTCTGACCATCACATACTGTACATATTTTTTCTATGTGCATCATCTGTATCTTGCAATTTTAAATGTAAACTAGATAATGAGACATTGACCTATATTTTCCCATTAGTGTACATAGTTTAGCATACTTCTGACTTAGGCAGACAAATCCCTCTCTGTAGGCAAATTTGGTCTGAAAATATGCAAACCCTTCACAGCCCTACACAACCCTGATCTGAATGTGCAGATAGGAAAATTATTATGCCTAAATAGAGCTCTCGCAAAAATGCATTTGCCTTAAGCACACAGCATTTGAAAAATTTGGGCCTATACATAATATTTAATGGACTGCAGTTTAACAGTGTATTACCCTGATACTCCTACAGAATAGCAAGACACATGACATCTGCACTAAAATTAAGTGAATTCATCATGTTCAATGCTAATGCAATGAACATAGCAACACTTTCTAATAAGTGACAAATCATTATTAACTCCTTTATTATTCATTATGGTAACATTACTCATGATAAACCCTTTAGGTATTAATGTAAAATGGTGCATTATATACTGTCTTACTGAACGATTTCTTAATGACAGTATGCATACAGCAGATTGATTTTTTTAATCTGACTCCCCTCAAGCCCACCCAGCCAACCAATGCTTCTTATCTGTCCCTAGGATTTTGATCACCATTTCATATGCATACTTTTCACTTTTCTTTTTTTTTTTAAATTAAGAAAGATATTCCACTCCACATAAAATATTCTCTTGCTGTTTTCACAGATCATCAGTCATCAAGCAACTCCTGATTTTCACCATCTAAACTAACCATTATCACTTCAAATAATTCTTGCTCATAGTACCATACAACATATACCCTTCATGGTATATGCTTTCTGTTTGTAAAATGAATCTTAGAAGGTTGTACTTTCATTAGCCACTTTCCTAATACAAAAGAAAGTCTATTTTGCATTAGGTATTTTACAAAAGTTCATAATATCCTTTCTAGCCTGTTTAACCCATCAAATACCAAATGTTTGCATAAAAACCTCTAGTTTTTCATATATTTTATTTTATATTCACTCCAATCTTTGGGTCCTGTTACAATAAATTAAAAATCTCACCCTATCAAAAGATAAATTTCACCAATATAATCAAGTAGACTGCCCCCAGGTCAAATGACTACTTGCCAAACATAATCCAAAGGCTAACCCCATACCACTCCATCCAACTTTTCCCCGAATGCCTTGAAGAAAGGAAAAATATTAGATTGTAACAGCGATCCTTTGAAATTCTTGCTTTAAATAACAGTTATGGTTAGACCCAGAGGCTGCCTCTCACTAAAGATTAAATACATTCAATAGGACTCCTGTAGGAGTCCAGGACTGCCTGAGGGGTAATAATTTCAGGTGGTAGTCAGTGATATGTAGTGAGGCCCTTCTGTAGATGACACACAGCACAGCAGGTTTCTTTAGCATTTCTATCTATTCATTAAAACTGGCTGTCAGCAGAATACATTTTTGGTTAGTATAGTTACATTGGGTCTTGGGTAGAAAACCAAAAGACATTACAATTTTATCATCATGCAACTCTCCTCACACACTTTCTTCAGCCTCCACAAGGAACATTGATTTAGCAAAGCCACACATGACCATTCAAGTTATATTTGGATTTTTGACATGAATGTTTTGGAGACTGTGGATTTTTAATGACTTTATATGTAAATTAGAGGTGGACCATAACCAAAAAAGGCATTCACATACCACAGCAATGGACTTGGGATAAATACCTAGATTAGATAGAATGGCAGGCAGACAAACACACACTCAGATACAAACACCTATGTGCTTGGCGAAATTCAGAGCTGGATCCAAATTTCAAGGCTAAAATCCCTGTTAAAATGTACACACATTCTCTCTCTCTCTCTCAATAATTCAATTGGCTGTCCCTAAAAATTAACTAAAATTTCCAGCAAAGCTCAGAAATGAGTATGGAAACTAAAATACTGGTAGCTTAGAACTGAAATATCAGCTATCTGTTCCCTAAACCATCACTACAGACATGACTGGATTACTTACACACACCCACACACACACACACACACATGAATCCAGATCTGAATTTATCCAAGTACATAGTTTTTTGGATCTGTGTGTGTGTATGTGTCTGCCTGCCATTCTATCTAATCTAGGTATTTATCCCAAGTCTATTACCATGGTATCTGAATGTCCCTTTTAGTTAAGGTCCACCTCTAATCATATATAAAGTCCTTCAAAACCCACTGTCCCCAAAATGTTAACTTATGATATGGTCCTTCCCCTTTGCTTAATGGTACAGGGACGGAGGCCACCCACACAAGAGCCATCTGTTGGGTTCTTAATGGGATTCCTTCCCACTAAGTCAGGGAAGTAGCAGGGGTGCACTCTTCTTCTTTGTAGTAGTAGCAAGTAGAGTAGTGCGGGACCCTGCAGGAGCTTGGACCCCAGGCCGGGACCTATAATGCCTATATGTGTTAAACTACCCTGACTACAGAAGCTTGGAAGAGATGGCTGCACCAAAGTGCTTGTTCTCCATAAACATGCTATCATCATGGCCTGTCAAAACGTGGCATACGGGTTTCGCCAGAACACAGATAGGAACTAAGAATGTGGGAAGTGAGATTTTTTTAGGGAACCTGTGATGCTGCGCAGGCTCTCTAATCTGTGGAAATGCCCGTCGGTGGAAGCGATACCCTACTGATGAAAACTTGGTTGGAAAAAGTCATTGCTGAAGAAAGAAAGGAGATTTCCAGGCACAAATATCTGCCACCATGACAAATTATATAGAACTTTTAGCTCACCAAATAGAGCTGTTGCCTTTCAATAACAAATGTCCCAGTTCAAGTCTCAGCTCTGGTGGTGGATAAGGCACATTTATAGTGAGTTCAGACACCATATGAGGGAATTCTGCTAATTGGACAAATCTGCTCTGGCTTCCAATGGGTGGACACAATAGCTGCCAAAAAAAGAAGTCTGAATTCTGTGGACAGGGGAAAAGAAATCATTTTTGTTTTTAAATCAAGTAGCTGAGCCCAGGATACAACTAAGAATTCATGTTGAAACCCTAGAGGTTTTTTCTTGAGTATCACCCTAAGATTGATGAAATATAAGGGGCTCTCAATTTTTAAGCTTTCAGTAAATATACTGTAAATCTGGGACATAATATTTGGCCCATTGGGACCACAAAGACTAAGAATTGTTTTTCGCAGCCAGCATGCAAAGTCATTTTCAACAACTAATTAAATCAGTTTTTCCCCTCAAGGTTAAATGATGGGATGTAGGAAAAGTGGTAGAATAATTTATAGCAAAATATGTTGGTTGCAAATGTTGGCGTATATTTTCCATTCAATAACTATTTGTGAATCATTTTTTTCCCATTATTTAACTAGCTCTAGTGAAAGATGAGTGCCAGGAACTGAAACCTAAGAATTACTCACTGGAATGATATTATATATAGAAAAGGCTCTGCAGACAAAAGAGCCACTTTGATACGCTGCCTTCAGACAGGAGGCTGAGAAATAGGGGTTTTATGTGGGCAGGGGGAAGGAGAGGATTAGTCAGTCAAGAAGCAAATTAGAGATGAAGAGCACTGCCCTCTTTATTTCTTTGCCCTTTACCTTTTGTGCCTTTATGCATTTGTTAAACATGTCGCCTCTGTAGCTACTGCAGTAAGATGACACATTATGCACAAGATACAGCCTTACTAAGAGCACTACTGTTGATTTCAATTAATCAAATCCAAGTGGGACCCACTTACCACCATGCTAGTCCTAAGCTTTCTTCAAGATGAAAAAAAAAAGGCAAGAGTTGGAATAAAAAAAAAGTGTAGCTGTGCACCTAACAGTGCTCCAGAACAAGTTTTCAAACTAGCAAATCAACAATTAATATTTAAAGAAGAAATAAAAGCCAGGTCAGCAGAAGACATGCTCTCAAAGTCATCATAAAGACAATTTTTATTGACTCCTTCATTTTGTCAAGCCATTTTTATGGACTTTTATTGCTGGATACCTTTAGTTGCCCACACAGGAGCATTATTTCAAAAATCTTTAAAAAAATAAAATAAAATTTCAAACACCAATGAATATTTTATCAGCATTCATTAAGATCTAAACAATAATGATGAGGCCAATACAAGTCCATGAAACTCAGAACTGGTCCTGGGAGCCAGGAAACTGCCATAGGGGCTTTATAAAAGTAACAGAGCTGTTTATTATTATTGCAAGCGTGCTGAGGCTGAGCAGAAGTTACCGCAGTCATAAACCGAAATGTGCTGAATCCACCTCATTCCCTTCCATCCAAAATGGTTAGGTTAAAAAAAAAAAGTGATTGCTTCAGCTTCAATCTTTCTTTCAGTTGTCAACATATCATGAGAGGCAACACCAAACCTTCTGTGTCACACATTATTTTTTGTTGTGTGGCAACACGCGCAATGCAACCCAGTGTGAACCAAGCAGGGGAAGGAAACATACCACCTTGGACCACTGAAAACTAAGAACATTTGGAAGAGTTACAGTTTAAGAAACCACAATTGTCAGGGGGAAAAATCCAACACCGTTTCTTTTAAAGATGTGTTGTAAGTACTGTGTATTACCTAGGAAATGAAAAGAAGGGTGAGGGTCACATTCTGTTTTCACAGTGGTATAAATGCAATGTAACTCAGCCATGTCACCAATGTAATGGAGATCAGAATCTGGCTGTGAGCCCGTGGGCTCTGTCACCAGCCCAGGAAGGATCAATGCCATGTCTGAGTCCATTTCAGGCCCTTGCCTCATGGATTAAACAGAAAACTTAGCTATGATGTAGGTTCTCTGCCCAATGTGAGCTGCAGTTCCCAGAGGCTTTTCCCTCACCTCTCTCAGCCCTCTTGTCCTGATTCTGGGATATCTACAGCAGCCTTTCTGCTCCCTATAGTTCTCACTCCCCAGTCTGCCTGCCTGGGAGTCGCTTACTAATTGGGTTCCTTCCTTTCATCCATGGACTTTCACAGGAGTCTTCTTGTTCTCTGGAGCTATCACTACCCAGGCCACCCTCTTGGGAGTCCCATAGTAACTTGGTGCTTTCCCTGGATCCAAAGACTTCTGCAGGAGCCTTCCGGCTCCCTACAGTTCTCCAGCTCAACTGAGCTCTTGACAGCTTTTATGAGGACCAAGTGTTCTTCAGGCTATTACCTAATCCCTAGCCCCACAGCCTCAGATGGGAAGCAACTGATTAACTAGAGGTTGTGTTGGGCCTGTCTCCCCTTAAAGGACCAGCCACCCTGTGACACCGGTCCCAAGTGTCTATGCCACTTAAGTATTGCTGACAATTTAGGAATAGAGAATTATAATCTAGAGTTGCAATATCTTCCTGTTTAAGATTTTTTTTTTAAATGTCCACTTACTGCTGATTAAATATTGCTCAACAACAGTAACACAGGAGACACTTTTTGAAATCTAAATTGCTTTGTTTCGATTTGTAACTCTTTAAAATGTAATGCCATTGCAAGTTAAATTCATGTTACTGGGATGCTTGGCTGCACCTTCCTGAGGTCTTTATCTTACAGTGGCTGGGAGTGAGCATTCATGCTGCTGTTCTGTAGTTGTCATTGGTCACTGTAGGACGTTTTAAATTATTCTTTTTCCCCCCTTTATTGGAGGGAGGAGGGGCTACAGTGTTATGCTTCTCTTTTTCCCGTCCCTCCATACCCATCATGTTTTCATAATCTTCTGAGATTCGGACTCCTTCAGCCTCTCTGTGATTGAGATACTTGGGGCCACAGGCGCCAACTTTCCTTGGCGTCGGTGGGTGTTTGCCCCCGCCCCGACCCCTCCCTGCCCCTATTGGACCCCTCCCCAAATCCCCGCCCCGGCCCCGCCTCTTCCCCGAGCGTGCCGCGTTCCTCCTCCTCCTCCTTCCCACTTCTGCTGCGCAAAACAGCTGTTTCGTCGCACAAGCACTGGAAGGGAGGGGGGAGAAGCAGGACTCGGCGGCGCGCTCAGGGGAGGAGGCAGAGTGGAGATGAGATGGGGCGGGGAGCTGCCGGTGGGTGCAGAGCACCCACCAATTTTTCCCCGTGGGTGCTCCAGCCCCAGAGCACCCACAGAGTTGGCGCCTATGCTTGGGGCATGTCTACACAGCAACTAGACACCCGTGGCTGGCCCATACTAGCTGACTTGGTCTCATGGGGCTCAGCAGGGGTTTGCACAGCAAGCTGGCACATCCCTCCCCCTCAAAAAAAATCTCTGTGTCCCTGGCAGCACATGGAAGGAGGAAGCAGCAATGCAGCTGGTTACCAGCTGAGCTCCTCCTCCCCCCACCCCTGGAGTTTCAGCCTGTTGCTTTTCCTTCCCTGCTGCTGGAGTCACATGCATTGCCTCTGCCTCTACCCCATGACTCACCTCAGCAGGCAGTCCACAAAGCAGGCAGCAGCCTCAGGACTTCAGCAGCAGGGAAGGAGAAGCAGCCGCTGTAGGGGTGGGGAGAGGGGGAGCTCATCCAGCAGCCAGCCATCCTGCTACTTCCCCCCTCCCCGGGCTGCAGGAACATGGAGAGTCCTGCTGTCAGGGGAAGCCACTCCCTTCTCACTGCGGGCATCCCCAACAGAGGTGTCCCAAGAAATCTGGGGTGGAGTGGGGGTCATGCCCCTCCAAACATGGTCAAATTTAAATTCCTGCACATGCCCCTGGGGCTCGGGCTATGGGGCTGTTTCATTGCTGTGTAGACTTTAAGGCTTGGACTGGAGTCCAGGCTCTAGGCCCCTGCAAGGTGGGAGGTTTTTCTTTGCTGTGTAGACATACCCTAAGGAATGGAAGAGAAAAACTCAGCTAACACCTCCCAACTGGGGCTAGGTCTACACTACAGCGGGGTTCCTACCTAAGATACGCAACTTCAGCTACGTGAATACCGTAGCTGAAGTTGCGTATTTTAGGTCGGCTTACCTGGCGGTGAGGACGGGGGAAAGTCGACCGCTGCCGCGCTGCCGCCGACTCCGCTGCTGCCTCTTGCCGAGGTGGATTTCCGGAGTCGACGGCAGAGCGATCATGGATTGATTTTACCGTGTCCTCACGAGACGCGGTAAGTCGATCCCCAATAGACCGATTGCTACCCGCCGGATCAGTGAAGACATACCCTAATTAATTACAGTAATTCATTAGAGTCCAAGGCACAACACTTCTGCCACTAGCCTGAAACCAGAGTGCTCAGGTAATGAATCTCAAATCTCTGCCACAAAAACTTTATTAAAGCTAATGTTAAAAAATTATATAGTACACAGGTTAAAAAAATAGAGTGTCCGTACATCTGGGTATAATGCTTAAATTATCCACAAATACAAATTTTTTTTAAAGTCATAAGACACATATAGTGCATAATCAGCAATAACCCAAATTTAAGTGAATAAATTTAACAATACAGTTTAAATATTAGGATCCGAATACTTGTGTAAATCACTCATGAAAAGTTATACAGAGAGTTGGTTATGGAAAGCAAATTTAACAATGAGTGAAAAATTGCTATATTGGAATTGGAAAAGGTTCAGAAAAGGGCAACAAAAATGATTAGGGATATGGAACGGCTTCAGTATGAGGAGAGATTTATAAGACTGGGATTTTCAGGTTGGAAATGAGACAGCTAAGGAGAGATATGATTGAGGTCTATAAAATCATGACTGGTGTAGAGAAAGTAGATAAGGAAGTGTTGTTTACTACTTCTTATAACACAAGAACTAGGGGTCACTAAATGAAATTAATAGGTTGCAGGTTTAAAACAAATAAAAGGAAGTATTTCTTCACACAACGCAGAGTCAACCTGTGGAACTCCTTGCCAGAGGATGTTGTGAAGGCCAAGACCATAACAGGGTTCAAAAAAGAACTAGATAAATTCATGGAGGATAGGTCCATCAATGGCTATTAGCCAGGATGGGCAGGAATGGTGTCCCTAGTCTCTGTTTGCCAGAAGCTGGGAATGAGTGACAGGGGATGGATCACTTGATGATTACCTGTTCTCTTCATTTCCTCTGGGGCACCTGGCACTGGCCACTGTCGGAAGACAGGATACTGGGCTAGATGTACTTTTGGTCTGACCCAGTAGGGCCATTCTTATGTTCTTATGAAGATTGTCCCTCAGTAATTGAGAATTTAGGGTAGGTTGTCCATTTAGTAAATACAATCCATGAAGAAAGTATTTCAGTTACTTTCCCCACTGCACTTCTCATCGGCACTCCAGCTCATCCCTACTGGTATTGCCGATGTCCGGTGATGTGTTCTATGTAGATGTCCCTCAACCACCTGATGGCATCCAACACCATGAGTTGCCACATGAGCCGAGCATAGCGCTGACCGATTCCGCATTCTCTCAACACTCCTTCATTACTGGGGTCCCACGTGCCCTGGGCTCCGACAATCAGTGTGTGTGTCTGAACCTGATAACCCTTAGTTCTCAAGGTTTTGGCCAGAGGGGTGTATTTCTCCACCTTTCGAATGTGGGCGTTGTGGAAGGCCAGGGTCCTGTTCTCAAAGGGCACTGTCACGTCCACCATCATGATCTTCTTTTGGTCCTCATTGGCGATGATGATGTCCGGTCGCAGTTGACTGTCAGTTCTGGGGATGGAGGAGTTCATGGCCACCTTCCCTACAGGTGGCAGGATGGCTCTGACTAGGTGATCTTGGATGTCATTATGTTGCAGCTGCCAGGCTCTGGAATGGGGCTTGCAGCTATACAGGATGTGGGGTAGTGATTCGTTGGCATAGCCACACTTCCTGCATAGCTTATCCCAATTACCATGGAGGATGGCTCCATTCAGCAGAATGCAGTTGAGCCAGGCCCTGCGGATGAACCTCCAGTCAGCAAATTGGGTGAAGCTGCCCCCAGGGAGGAAGTGTTGCTGGTGTCCCACTTGCATGTCACCTTGAAGGCCTTGCCCTGGTCTCGCTTCCATTTCAGGTTTTCCACATATTGGCAGCAGATGGCACTTCCAGGGTCCTCTCCAGCTTGGTTCTAGCTCTCAGCGTGAGGAGTGGGTGCTCTGCATTCTTCTCCAAGACAGTAGGACTCCCAGCTCCTGGCATTCCTCGCACCACATCCAGCAGTAGCCAATACGCTTCTCCAGTCATTGCGTAGTGTTGGGGGCACGAGTCCAGAGTGAAGCAAAGTCTCCTACGTCTCTTCCAAATTCACCTTCCAGTAAGTCACTCAGGTAGGTGGCGACATCTTGGTTGGAGGCGGTCCTTGTGATTCGCTTCTTGAAGACATCCCGCATAGCACTTTCTGCGATGTTCCTGACTATGGTGTCCAGGCATGTCAGAAGGCGGAAGGCGTGAGTGATCACCGCAGCGTCGCAGAGATCACCCCTACGAGGGACGCTGGCACTGCCCTGCCTTTGTGTGATATACACCAGTTCATTACTGGCTCTCTGGGGAAGAAACATCCACTTCTTCACTGATGTGCCTGATGGTGTTGTCTGCCTGTTGTCTACTACACTGAAACTTGTCATGCTTTCACCTGACAAAGGCCAATACTAGGATCTCCAGAACAGGTGACAGCACCTGGAACACTTAGAATACACTTCATGTGGATGTGCATTTTTATTTATAGAGCTCAGCACTTGCAACCATTCTGGTCACACACATACACACCAAATAGTTTTCCAAACACTTTATGCACTTCCTTTTTATTCTCATCCAGTTACCTCAATTAGCACCTAGTTAGCAACACACCTAAACTGACTTAGACAACTGTAAAGCAGGATTTTTAAAACATCGATTGCACATACAATTTTTAGTTATTTTGTAGCCAATATCAAAGATTTTAATAAACTTGTTCCATTTGGGGTCATTTTCTGTTTGTTGTTATACAGGAACTTTTTTTAAGTAAGTATGCTACATTTTCTAGAAAAACCCACAAACCTGTTAGAATTTTTGCTTTCAAAATTTAAAATTTCAATCCACTAAGATTGATTTTCACACTGAAATATGCAAAATTTCTGAAGTTGCAAGTTTCAATGCCCCAGTGCCATTTCATGAAAAAGGTGTGGATGAAATTATGAGCTGCAACGTGAGCCAAAATGATTCTATGTGCAAGTGTGTGTGAAATTTTTGCAAAATATTATCCACTATTTTCAAAAGATGTTATAATAATAAATTTACTCTTGAGTATTATTTCATGGACTTTAATAGACTATCTACTCAGTCATATTTTAAACGTGGCATTCAACTTTTGCAGTCATATTTTCATTTAAAAATATTTTTATCTTAAAATTAACATGATGCTAAATTCCATTTTCCTATTGGAAAAACTCATAGCTGAAATAAGGTAAACTGCATGTTTGCAAAATCAAATGTCTACAAAAGTTTTAATTATTTTTAATATTATTGTTTAAATAGTCTTCATGTTTTCCCAGTATTGCTATTTGGCTAACGTGCGTGTTTATTCTCATCTGTACAAATGTTTAAGATCGCATGTTCTACAGATACAACCATGTGACTGGGAGTCAGGTCTTCCTGAGTTCTAACTGTTACTGTACCACTGGACTGGCAGTGTGGCTGGGAGCAGGTTCTTTAACTTTTTTCTGCTTCAATTGAAATGGGGATATTACTTATCTCCCAAACATGGGTGTTTTAGAAGATAATTAGACAAGGGCTGACATTTTCAAAAGTTCCATAGTGACTTAGGAGCCTAAGTTCCATTTTCAAAAGTCACTTTGGCACTTCAGAGCCTATAGGCATGTATGCACAAAAGCTGTACTGCTTTAATTATAACAATATTATTAAAGAGGTACAAACCACTCCAACCCCGGTGTGGATGCAGTTAAATCAGTTTAAATATGCTTATACGGGGGGAAGCTTTATTCCCAGACAGAAAGAGGAATAAACTATACTGGTATAAAAGGCACCTTGATACAAGCACAACTGTGCCCATGCTAGTATCAGTAAAATATAAAACGTGTAACAGATAACATCATACCAATATAACAACAGTGTGTAGACCAGCCTAAGCCCCATCAAATTGAAAATCGGACTTAGGCTCTGAAGTCACTTTGGTGCTTTCAAAAATATTACCCAATGTCCAGAGAGCACTTTGAAAATGCTGTATAAAGACTGGAGCAGATCTTCAGCTGATGTATAGTTAAGTTGAAGTCGATGGAGCTATGCTAATTTACAGCAGCTGAGGATCTAGCCTGCAAAGTTTTAATAGTGTTATCTTACCTTTTGTATGTGGTTCTGTATGTGTATTTGCATAGATATTGTCACCAGGCAATCCTTCACCCCTGCCAGTTCCCCCTCCCCCTCTTTTAATGATTATATTTCTTGTGTGGTCTTTCTGAATGATTTAAAGATGTTCCCTGATTTTGTTTGTTTGATATGCTTCTTGTTCTTGTAAAATGTCAAAGGGAACTTCAACCAATCCAGCTTTACAGGCAGCAGGTGGAAATAAATAAAACTGCTGCTTCTCTGAAAATAAGACGACATCTTTTGGCTGCTGCCCAAGCGGCTCTCCAGCTGTGGCCATAAGCTCTGTCCCAACACAGGGCACTGCAGAAGGAGGTTTAAATGTTGACCCAGCACTTGCAAACCATCTTTGAGTCCATTTCAGAAGTGTTCAGGGTTTTGATTTATAATTTTTGCTGTATAGCTTCAAGTTTCTTCTGTACAACATTGCTT
>NW_020664464.1:7578324-7633908 GCF_002925995.2 Terrapene triunguis | reverse complement strand
TTTAGAACTGTGATAGAGTTAAGCCCCTCTTTGGATATCATGTATAAAATAAAGAGGTAGGAGAGAGAAAAGTTTTTTGTTTTTGTTTTGTTTTTTTAAAGAAAAAGATATTTTTGGAGTTTCAAGCTTCCAAATATTTATTTTCAATCTTCATCATTTACAATTTCAGTATTTTTTCCTGCCAGCTTTATTTTTGATTTGGCTTTTCATGTGACATTGTTTTCTGGGGAAAACTGGACCCAAGGAGGTATAGGTTAGCTCAGAAGACTGCAGCTAGCCTAGATCAGTATATTCAACTTCAAATTATAGGGGAGCCTCCTTCTGGTTAAGACCAATGGGGTCTCCTACACAGAGCTCATTGTAACTTAATTCATTTGAGGTTGTGATCCCCTCTTAAGCAATCCTTCCTACTTATTTGAGCTTTTTAATTTCTGAGGAAGCTGGTATTACACACTGAGTGCTGAACATGAACTCAAAAAAAATGGAGCAAAAGTTGAGTGTTATTTTTCCAAGAATTCAAAAAAAACCCCAAAACCATGAATGTGACCATGGAACAAAACGAAAAGGACAAGCTAGCTATGTAACTGAAGAACAGGACCAAATTAACTAGCTCTTGTAGTTCTCAATGCAGCAACCTGCCTACCCAAAAACATAGGTCACTGGAGATGCTTTAGTCTTATATACCATTCTCTGCAAAGATTCTCCATTTAACACAGAGTCCAGAACAAGGTCTCGGCCCAGATTTTTAAAATCCTGCATGCAGCATGGTTACCTTAGGGTATGTCTACACTGCAATTAAAAACCCACGTCTGGCCTGTGCCAGCTGACTCAGCCTTGGGCTAAGGGGGCTGTTTAATTGTAGTGTGGACATTCCGAATCAGACTGCAGCCCAAGGTCTGGGTCCCTCCCACCTTGTAGGGTCCCAAAGCCTGTGCTCCAGCCTCAAGCCCAGAATTAAACAGCCCTTTCACCAGCTGCAGGTTTTAATTGCAGTTTAGGCATACCCTTGGAGACCAACTCTCTCTCTCTCTCTCTCTGCAATACAGTTGCCAACTTTCTACTGGCGCAAAACCGAACACCCTTGCCCCACCCCCTGCCCCGCCCCTTCTCCAAGGTCCTACCCCCGCTCACTCCATCTTCCCCTCCATCTATCGCTTGCTCTCCGCACCCTCACCCCTACCCTCATTCACTTTCACTGGGCTGGCTCAGGGCCTGGGGGTGCAGGCTCTGGGGTGGGGCCAGAAATGAGGGGTTTGGGGTGCAGGAGGGGGCTCCAGGCTGGGGGGGAGTGGAGCCAAGGGGTTTGGAGTATGGGAGGGGGCTCCTGGCTGAGGCAGGGGGTTGGGGTGTGGGAGGAGGTATGGGCTCTGGGCTGGGGATGCGGGTTCTGGGGTGGGGCCAGAAATGAGGGGTTCAGGATTCAGGAGGGGGCTCTGGGCTGGGGCAGGGGGTTGGGGGCTGGGGGGTGTGGGCTCTGTTGTGGGGCCAGGGATGAGGGATTTGAGGTCAGGAGGGGTCTCTGGGCTGGGGCTGAGGGGTTCGGAGTGTGGGAGGGGGTTCTATTCTGGGGCAGTGGCTTGGGGTGGGGGGGCAGACTCATGTGGGGCTGGGGCTGAGGGGGTTTGGAGTGCAGGAGGGGGCTCCGGGCTGAGACTGAGGGGTTTGGAGTGTGGGAGGGGGTGTGAGGACTCCAGCTGGGGGTGCAGACTCTGGGGGGGGCTGGGGATGAGGAGTTTAGGGTGCAGGAGGGTGCTCCAGGCTGGGACCGAGGGGTTTAGAGGGTGGGAGGGGGATCAGGGCTGGGGCAGAGGGTCAGGGCCTGTGAGGGGGCAAGGGGTGCAGGCTCCTAGCGGCGCTTACTTCAAGCAGCTCCCAGAAGCAGTCCCCGGTTCCCAGTTGGCCACGGTTCCCGGCTAATGGGAGCTGCGGGGGTATTGCTTGAGGCAAGGGCAGTGTGCAGAGCCCCCTGGCTGCCCCTATGCATAGGAGCCGAAGCGGGGACATGCCGGCTGCTTCCCAGGAGCTGCACGGCACAGAGGCTAGCAGGGAGCTCGCCAGCCAAGCTGCGCAGCACCACCAACCGGACTGTCAATGGCCCGGTCAGCGGTGCTGACCAGAGCCGCTAAGATCCCTTTTCGACCCGGTGTTCCGGTTGAAAACCGGACACCTGATCACCCTGCTCTTCAACCATGATCTCACACAACAGCTAAGTACCACATTTGATATTAGGACCTTTACAGGAGTTGGACTAATTGTACAGCATTCTCAGTGAAACGCAAAATCCACCTTTACAACCAGCTTTCCTGCAACAGTCCAACACATGCATCCAAACTTCACATTTCCATATTTGAGGGCTTTTAAAAAACAAACAAAAAAAACCCCAAGCCAAACAAAAAGAAGAACCCAAACCTCTCTCTTGCTGGCACGCAGAGGAAGAGAGGGATCTTGGTGCTGTCATTTTTTTCTCTTGGGACAGGCAGGCACTCAGATAATAGTAATAGGTGCCAATATAGCAACATAAATAGGCTGATAGGTTATTATGGATAATCTTAACAAAATTGACAAGCACCAATGGTGGTAACTACATTGGGCTGCTGGGGGAAACAAATCTTAATGCTTCTGTTGTAATAATTGGGCCTACAAATTCACCCTAACTGAGAGTTCAACTGTAAAAAGTGAGTGCGAGTTTATGTAGTGTCACAATAACATGTATTCCCATAACAATAAATGTTAATGGGAGAAGGTGCAAAAGGCGGATTAAAATACTAGTTTAGTCCAAACAAAAAAGGCCTATTGGTATAATTCAAGGACTGTATTAAAATCATGCCTGGTGAATAAGAGAAGTAGAAGCCTGGAAATCAGTGAACCAAAGTTGGCATACCAGAGATTAGGCCTAACTGATGGACAAAATAAGAGGGAATGGGCTTTTCTATCCTTTTTGGGGTCCTTAAAATAAGAGAGACTTTGAGAGGAAAACTGGTGAAGAGGAAGCAAAGGGGGACAATTGCTGACTGAAAGAATGGGAAAGAGCAAGCTTCACCATTACGGCTGCCACCCGCACCATCTCCTCGGACCCACTATAACATCATTGGGCCTTCATTGTCCTGTTCCCAAGAGATGTCTTCACTGGAACACGCCAAGAGAGGGACCCAGATGACATCTCCTTGGACTATGGCAGAATCGCAGCTACCACCTGAGACACAACACACACACACACACACACTCTCTTTCTCTCATGTACATCCAACATGTGTCCTTTTCCTTCCCCACCTTATTTCTTTTCTTTTCTCTCACTCTCTCTCTCTCTTTTTGCCTTCTATTTAAGAGTGTGGCTTAGTTGGCCAAGACTATGTATTTTGCACACTGCTGTAAGGCTGTCATCAGAGAGGCAACCAAAAATAATGCCCTAAGCAGCCCGATGCTGGTACAAGTTTGTCAGGTCTAATAGTGGCTAATAAGATCGTGTGCTGTGCCTGTGTTTTTCTAGCAGTGAGGTTGCAAGTGAGAGTCAGTACTAGAAACAGAAGCTGCATTTTCTGTCTTTGCTTGTCTTTTCTTTCCCCTTTTGTGTGTGTTTGTTTTGTCTTGTCTTTAGGAGATGGGATTGGATTTTAACAGCAACAGCCATGACAGCTCCAGCCCATCTCAACTAACTTCTTCTCTTTTCTCTAAAAAGTGTTATCACCATCTTTAATACCATCTGGAGACTGTCAGCTAAGTGGCAGTTACTGCTAAAAACTCTCTCCAACTGAAGAAAAAAGGAACAAGGGATGTTGTTAAAATGAAGACCTGACTTAATACTTTACATTTCAGTTGCTTTAACTCTTTTTTCCTTCTTTTTCTGTATCTTAAATAAAAGGTGACCAAGATTTTTAATGGTGTGTTTGCCATGGTACTAAGCAGGCTGTGTCTATATACCAAACCGTGAACGTTGTTGGACAGTTACAGGGTTATATTAACAACTTCAACTCTTTGGACCATTTATTCCATCTAAACTAATATCACTCTTATACTACTAACTAGGCTCCACCAGTGGTATTAAAAATGGGAGCAGTAGTGTAGAAATGGTTCCAACAGCTGCTGGTGTATTCAGCAATTTCCTGGTCCCACTGAAAGCCAATGGGAGTTTTGCCATTGATTTCAAAGCAGCCAGGATTTCACGCTGGAACTTTGTCTACACTCCGTCTTTGCTGCTACAGGTGCAGTGGAACTTGGGAGTAGTAACAGTGAATAATTTTAGCAAAAACTTTTATTTCTCTTTGTGTTTTTATTAACCTTAGCCTATTGGCCTTTTTTAGTCTTTGACCCTCATCGGTTTGCTAGTAATACAGAGCCTGATGGATGCCTATTGACATTTTCAAAAGTGAATATATAGCTAGACAAATTCAGAGTGGAAATAAGGTGTACATTTTTAACAGTGAAAGCAATTGATCATTGGAACAACTTACCTAGGGTTGTGGTGGATTCATCACAGGCAATAGTTAAATCAAGACTGGATTTTTTTTTTCTAAAATATATGCTTTATGAATTATTTTGGAGAAGTTCTATGGCATATGTTATACAGGAGATCAGACTATATGATCACTGTGGTCCTTTCTGGCCTTGGAATCTATGACTATCATTAAAAAAACTCACATTGACTTCAGTGGGTATTAGATCAGCCCTCTGGTGAATATATTCTTGTTTGTTTTGTTTTTTTATCCTATCCTATTTCATTTTTCAAACTCTCGCCTATTTTCCATTTTTGTTTCTTAACCGGTGACTATTTATTTAGAAGTGAGACATACTCCACATCCTATTTTCAGTCCTTTGAATGATCCAGTCCCAGTTCTTGCAAAGAAATGTACGTTGTACCTTATATGCATGCTTCTATTACTGTATAGGCAGATATACATCCACCTGTTATGAAAATATCCAACCCGATTGAAGCGATACCAACAGTGCCTGCCTCTCAAGGAGCTAAGCCTCTCTGTACTCTCTGTATTAAAATATTGAAATTGGTGTTTTTTTAAGTGATTCTTTGATATTTTATTGTATGATAACTGAAATGATGTCTTTATTGGAAAGGAAAGAAGTAGCAGACATTTCCCACGCTTGGTTAGGATGTTGTAGAGTAGTAGCATTTGGGGGTGGGTGGAGAGAGAGGTGTTTTGTTTTGTTTGTAATAGGTGGCAGTAAAGAGAACCGTTTGGCTGTCATGTTATCTGCCTCCAGTGTTTCAAGATTACTGGTATATTGCTTCAGGGCATTTATGTTTAAAAAGCTCAGTGGAGCAAAAGATGATAAGAAGGCATACAAAGATTAATTTTGAAGTTCTCGTTAAAAACCAAATGCTGTAATCCTGGAAATGAGAAAAATCTCTTTTCCTTGCACATTTAGCTGTGCTCATCTTCAAAATTACTATGATGACATGGCATATCTGGAAAAAATATTTTAAAAACAATTCCCTTGACAGTATTGGGTTGCAATTCACATAATGTGAGCGTTGTATCTGTCACAAGTCAACAGTTCTTTATTGGAACTGATCAGTATATGGGTTTCAGGATTAACTTGATGAAGCAAAAATACTGAGTGAAAACATTATGAATCATGGGGGGAAACAATATTTTGTTGCTTCTTTCCTCCTCCAGTTAATGATTTCAGTAAATCTGGAACAACACTGCTGAGAGCAGAACCTGGCCCACATTTATTTATTATTTGAAATTACATACTTTTTCTTTTTAACTAGATAGATTGATCACAAATGGTTCTCTCTAATGTATTCAATATTTACTATTTGAGCTAAAGCTTGTAATCAGAGGAGCATGCAAGAACTTCCAGTGTCAATACTCATACGTGCCTATTTAAAATTTTTCATGAGTAGAATCATATAAGTGTTGGGCTGGAAGAGACCTCATGCAAGAAGCAAGATTAAATATACCTAGACCATCCCTGGCATGTGTTTGTTTAACCTGTTCTTGAAAGGGAGATTTAGGTTAGATATTAGGAAAACATTTCAAACTTTAAGGATAATTAAACCCTGGAACCGGTTACCTTGAGATGCTGTGGAATCCCCATCACTGGAGGTTTTCAAGAACTGATGTGAACACAGCAGAAACAATTTCATTTAAAAATATGAGCAAATACTCACAGAACATTGTTGAGTTCACCCAGTTCTTCTGCAATGAAAGATGTCACTACTAGATACAGAGGCCCAGAAAAGGACCTATTGGGTCCTGTGCCAGTACTCCATTCCCCAGGGACTAATACAGAATTCCATACAGTATATTTTCAAGTGCTTCAGATGGTCTAGTCATAAATGTTTCCAGATACTGGGCCTCTAACACTTCCCTTGTGAAACTGTTCTCACTCTAATAGATCTCTGTGCAGCTCCCTAATCCTTTTGTTGGGGTGCAGGTGTCCACATGCTGAACCATAATCTCAGTTGTTTTCTGAATAGGTATTATTCCTGTTTTATGATTGGGAAACTGCAGCACAGAAAGGTTAAATGACTTGCCATTCACAGAGGAAGTCAGAGGCATAATGGAAAATGGAAGCCAGATCCCCTGACTCAAAGTCTTGTTTCCTGTCCTTCATTCCTAGAGGATCCATTGCACTCTCCTTATCTTCTAAGCCATCCATTCTGACAACCGAATTCATATTACAGTGTACGTAATAAAGTTCAATCTTTTAATTTCCTTCTGCATATTTGGTCATTTCAAAGGCTTAACCTAAACTTCAAAGGATTCCCTTTGAAGAGTTGTACAGCGAGAGACAGCTGAAGGGAACTCATTCCCCTTCCAGGGGAGTTTGGGTGAAGCGTTGTGACCATCATTTCCTTTAGCTTTACAGTGGGCTGTCCCCACAGGGAGCCTTCCTGAAGACATAGCCTGCAGCTTCCTTACAGAGTTGCATACCTGGGTAAAGCCACGAATAACATTTTGAACCATTATGTTAGATGCAGGTATTTGTCAAAGGCACACACCTTAAAATGATGTTGTAAAATTAGAGCAGTGTTAATTTCAATGAAATCTAACCTGAGCAAAGAAGAGCCCTTTAGCTTAAACAGTCTTTGATCTGCTCCTCCCTCGCTCCCCAAAAAATATCTTCTGGTCCCCACTTTGTACCTTTTAGAACTCCCTTAGCCTTTACACAGTTGTTCTCCTCTGCTTTTTGCTCTCACTAGTGTATTGCCAGCAGTAGTCTAAGAGCCAAGCAGCTCCCCAGGAAACAAGAATGTGGGTGGCCTGGATCCTGACTCCTAAAAAGCTCTTGTGGAAAGAACCCAAAATGCCTGCACAACTAGGGCAGGCCCCACCACACAGCAGGAATCAGAACAGAAAGGCAGAGCACTTGAATAAGGACCTGTATGACCCGCCTCCCTCCCCTTCCAGCTGTACTGATTTCAAGGTTTTCCCCTCTCATTATCTCTGTTTCTGATTATTTTCCCCAGGATGTATTAGCTTTTTTCCAAACTGAAGCTTATGGTCATATTTCCTATCAATGGTTCTGATCCTGCAATACATTTCACATGGGCAGATCCCTTTTCCCACATAGAGCCCTACTGACTCAATGAGCAATGCAGTGCAGGATTGTGGTATATTGTTGACATCTCTAGGTTGCAGTATATTAATTCTCTGTCTTCATGTAGATGACAAAAGCTCCCAAGTTAGTATAATCTGCAAGTGTGATTAACATGCAATTTACTCCTCCTGCTATAAAGATACTAAATAAGACCAATGCACTAAGCCCTTTCACATTTGACTACATTGCACCATTTTCCAACCCAGTACAGTATGTTGCTGTTTACCTTTTGTTTCACTGCATCAGACACAGCTCATGTCAAAGCCAATCTGAATTTATTTTGTGAGCAAGAATTCATAAAAGTCTATCAAATGCCTTGCTAAGATCTGTGAGCCAAATTCAGCTCTGATGTAACAAATGCAACCCTGATTGACCTCAATGGGAGTTACACCTGCTTACACCAGGGCTGAATTTGGTCTTGTAGATTAGCACCAACTGCTTTCCATTTCTCTACTAACTTGGCAATTCTACCAACAAAAACTATTCTTTATACACCCTTGCTGCTTATTACTCGTAGTTCAGTCACAGTAGACCTTCACCTCTTAATATTTGTTTCATTATTTTAGTAGGGATTGAAGTAGATTTACTGGATGGTAATTGCCTGGATCATTCTTATTTCCCAGAGACTGTCATTTTTGCTTTTATCCCAATCCTTTTATCACAAATCTTGTAAAAAATAATGGTCAGATGCTTGGTAATATGCTTAGTTCACACCTGAACATCCTAGGATGCACATCATCCAAATGAAGTGGTTTGTGCATGTTACCATTAATCAAATATTCTGTCTCCGGCTTATGTTCACACAGCTTTCACTATTTTCCTAATTTTCTAAACTTCTCTATTTTTTATTGATTTTTTTCTTTTCAAAAATAAGGGAAGAACAGAAAAAAGGATAAAGGACAAAAAAGTAAAAGAATGGAAGGGAAAGAAAGGAAGGAAGGGGAAAGGAGAGTGACATCACAGTTTCCATCTGCTAAGAATTAATCGAAGGTTTGTAAAATGGTAGACTAAATCTTTTCAAATTTGTCTGAGGTCCCCCTTCTCCAAAATGTTACCCACTCTTTATCTTCTAGGTCAGCCAATTTGCTCAGCCGAGCTTCTATCCCCGAAGGCAATTTGCTCTTCCTTCTAAGGAATATGAGTCACTTGGCTACAAGTACTACACTCTGCGAGTTGGCGAGTTTCCAAGGTGATGGGACATATCCCAAAACACAGTTCAGGGAAATAATTTTTAAGGAGGTGTCCATGATTATAGTAGTCCTCCTGTCTTTTACAAGCCAAAGGATTGTTTCCTGGGATGATCTCAAAACATGTGAGTCAGTATGGCTCCAGGCAACCCATACCTCCAGCAGCAGTCTGTTTTGGCAAGTGTGAACAAAATATATTTTTTTGCTGGATCATCCTTAAGCGTAGATCAATAGAACTGTTTCTAATGTTTTGCAAGACACTTCCCCATTGGCCAGGGTTCCAGGATATACACAAATCTTTTTTCCAGGCTTGGTACAAACAGGGGAGGCCTTTGGAACCCAGAAGCCTTAACAGCTACAACTATGGAGCTCTCTCCACATCAACAATAATTCTGGACTCTCTGTTGCTCTCTTGTGCATCAGAATCAAATATGTCCTTCAAGAGATGCTTAAACTGCAGATAATGCCATGCAGCTAGACCAGGTAGAATGTATTGTTGCTGCAGGGCTTGGAAGGACAGAAACTGATTATCTGAGATCAATTAAGAGACCCAAATTATCCCCTTAGCCATCAATTCTCTCCACATTAATGGTATCTTGTTGATTTTCATAAATGTGCTTCCCCAAGTACAGCATCAGTGTATAAGAAGGGATGGAATTTAAATTTTCTAGACAAAGTGGCCCATGTTTGTCTGGGAGCCACTATTATAGGGGACATTTTATGATCAAAATGGTAAGAGGTGGGAACCCAGTATTCCTGCCAGCAGAAAGAGACCAACTCCCAATCCACCAGCAGAGAGAGAGGAGTCTGTTCTGTTATGTTCTGGAGCCACAGAGATGCCTCACTAAGGATAAAGGTTGTATGATAATCCTGCAAGTTGGGGAAGCATATGCCTCCAAGTTTGATTAGGCATTGCAGTTTATACAAAGCCAGTCTTGGCCTTCCCCACCCACCTACCCAGTCCCAGGGAAATATTTTTAAACATCTGTTAATTTTACTAAAACAAAACAGAGGAATAGTAACTGGGAGACTTCTCAGGATCTACTGTATTCTGGGAAGCATAATCATTTTGATAATATTAATTTGTCCCTAAAGACTAAGGGTAAGGGCTCTCCATCTGGCCACTCTCTTAATCCCTGGGCTAAAATGGGCTCTAGATTAATTATGACCAGAGTCTCCATCCAATAGGGAATGAGTATAACTAAATATTTCATATATTTGGGTTGCCACTTAAAATTCTAATTACCAGAGATTGCCCTATGACCATGTTTGCTTATGCCCAGAATTTTTGACTTTTCCCAATTGATTTTATACTTGAGAGGTATCCAAATGCATTAGTTCTTAGATTTAAATAGGTTAGGAACAGAATCTTCAGCTTTAGACACAAAAACAAGAGTGTCCTCAGAATAAAGCATGAACTTGTGCTCTGTTTGGCCTATCTTGATGCTTATGTGTATGTTGATTTTTATGGATAGCAATAGCTAAAGGTTCTAGGCCTAAGTCAAACAGCAGAGGCAAGAGGGAGCAACTCTGTCTCATATCCCTGTGAAGTGAGAATTGTTCTGAAATAGTGCCATTGGTAACCACTATAGAAGACGGTTTCATATAAAGTAGTTTAATCCATCAGATAATCTGATGACCAAATCTGAATTGAGCAAGCATATAAAAGAGCTAACGCCAGAATACACAGTCAAAGGCCTTCATCCACACCCTTGGAGATGGTGGCAAGAGGCTCCTGTGACTCCTTTGAAGTTGCAATAACGACAATCATTTGGCACAAATTGTCCAAGCTAGCTCTCTGACCGGGGAACCCCAGCTGGTTGACATGAATAATTTGGGATAGGATTTTATCAAGCTTTTTTGGAAGGGCTTTAGCTAATATTTTGGCATCACAGTTGATGAATGAGATTGCCCTATATCTACCACACAGCCTGGGATCATCCAGTCTGTCTGAAATAACAGCTTCCTTTGAAGTGTGAGAAAGTGTATTATTGTTCCTGGCTTCATTGTACATATCCAAAAACTTGGGAGTTAGGATCTCAGAATATATTTTATAAAATTCAATGGCAAATCCATCTGTGCCTGCTGCTTTACCGATTTTCATTTCTCCAATTGCCAGATTCAGTACTGCTAACTCCAAGGGGCTTCCATGCCCTCTTTCTTAGGACTTGTGTACACAGTACATTTGTCTGCATTAGAGGAGTATGAATTCCAGTGCACACTAGCATGTTTCACACTCACTAACCCTATGTGGACCCTGCTGGCATGCATTAAAATGTCTCTAGTGCATCTTATACTCCTGGGGGAATTCTGTGCCACTGCGCAATGCAGAATTTTGCAGAAATTAATGTGTGCGCAGAATTTCCTTTTTTCCCCACAAAAATGGGCTGCAGAGATGGTGGCTGATGGACCCGTCAGAGCCCAGCTCACAAATAGAAGAAGGGTGGGGGAGGGAGCTGGAGGTTTCTCAGCAGCTGCAGTACCCAGCACACCCTGAAGGAAGGAGGCGACAGTGCACAGGAAATGCTGTGCAAGCCTGGAACCCAGCATCAGGCTGTTTCTCCCTCTGGATCCCCAGGCTCCAGGAGGGTAAGGGATGTGAGCGTGTGGGCCATTAGGGGCCCTGCAGCTGGCCTCTTGGGGGGTAGGAGGTGTGAGAGTCTGGGCTGGAGGGCGCAGCTGGGCTCTGGGGGTAGGGGGTGTGAGTGTCTGGCCCCCTGGATGGGCTCTGGGGGAATGGGTAGAGAAATAGGAGCTGGGTTGTCGTAGGTGTTTCTTTAACTCTCTGCTCCTGGGGAAATTTTTTTGTGCGTCTGTATTGTTACAGACATATTTGCTGACAGGTATTTTGAAATAAATTACCAAAATAATTGAAACTGGTGTGATTATATAGTGTTATTGTGACAAATAAAATGTGCAAAATTTTGCAGAATTTTAAAATATTGTGCGCAAAATTTTTAGGCACAGAATTTTAATTTTTTTGGTGCAGAATTCCCCCAGGAGTAATGTTAATTAGTACTATTTGCAATGGGACCATACTTTAACATGCACTAGGGAATTTTCAGTGGACTCCAGCAGGGTCCATACAGGCCAGTTAGTGTGCAACATGCTAGCACACACCAGAATTTAGTCCTTCTAGTATGGATTAAAGCATTGTATAGATAAGTCAAAGAACTGTAGCAGTGTCAATTTAAAAAAAAATTGTCTGCATCAATCACTGAGTCAAATACAATTTATAACTATAATAGTTTGAATTATTCATTAATTGCTAATTGCATTGTGTGTATTTTGTTATTTCTATCTAAATTGGTAGTGATTTTATTTTGATTCAATTTTTGCTTAAGCCTAAAAGCCAACAGTTTGTCAGCTTTTTACCACATTCCCAGTAATTTTGTTTTTAAAAAACAGAGCAAATTCCACCCTCCTTTATTTTTTAATTAAGAAAGAAAAATATTTTACTGTGTAATTTTTATCATAAATGTCCTAATTTTAGCTATTATATTTCCAGTATGTGTTTGATTGATACAGCAAAACCATCATTAACATTTACATTACAAGATTATAAATGCTTGTATATTTTAGCCTTATTCACGTGAAAAAAAAATTGTCTTATTTACGTAGCTTTTACCTTTTACAACCATTGATTTTTAACTCTGTAGAATTAACCATATGTAGGTTCACCTTGAAAAATCCAGACTTACCCTTCCATTTCCTCCTTAGGCTTGTAACAAGTGGGAGCTAAGGTAAGAAATATATATTCAGTGTGGCAGGAGATCAATAATGATGAGTGGCCTTGAGTAGCCCGGCTGGTGGGGATTAGCAAATCTAGTGTGTAGGCCTCGTGAATAGACATGTTTGCTTTGTAAATTTACCACGTTTTTCAGAAAAAGATTGAGAGCTTGCCTGCAGGGCCAGGTTTGCCAAAGCTCTCATAGCTCTAGTTAGGAGGTGAGGGAAGAAATGGCCTTCAATGTACTTAGGCTGCTACAGTTCTTTCAATGGGAAAGCAGAGGGTAAGCTGAGTAGAGAGCAGTTTAAAAAGGGCTTTTTCATGCAACAAAACTCTTGGAAGAGAGGAAGTGATGCAAATTTGAAAGGACGGGGATCTGAGAAAACCTAGTTTATGACCCCAAAAAAAAGTGACAAGAGGTCTCCAGGAATGGTCTGAGTGTGTGAGAGAGTGAAGATTTAATTCAATTCCATAGCAAAACATTTTGTTGAAAGTGTAGATGTCATGCAAGTATAGATCAAAAGCTAGCTAAAAATGGTAGCGATTCAGGGAAGTCTATGCAACGGGGGGGGAGATAGGGCCCCTGAGCAGGCTCCCAGGCTTTCTAAACTCAAACGGTTCAAGTGACTTCACCTTTACCATGCATATTTTCCGTTTTTAAAAGCAAGATGGGCCACGGTCTCAGTCATGAATGGGTGCACCATTACTCTCATGCTCATTACTCTCACAGAATTCCAAATTTATCAGCACAGAGGTATTTAGACAGGCAAAATGGATAACTGGGTGCATAACTATTAGCTTAAATGTTCAATTACCTGCATGTAAATGTGAGGCACAGCATTTTTTCCCATTGCAGAAAACTTGGTCTAAGACTGTAGAACTGCTAAATATAAATCACATCAGTACATTCAGTTGAAACAGTCTTTGTAGTGCTAAGGAATACAGCAATATCATGGGTTGTTAGTTTTTGTTGGTATGGCAGTGGATGTTAAGTACCTTGTACACTTTTACAAGCAACATGCTTGACTTCAGACTGGGCTGTTGATTGCTTTATGCATTAGCTCGCTGTCTTTAGAAATAACCAATCACTATGCTCCACCATTTGAAGAGTATAGATTCATAGATTCCAAGGTAAGGGAGACCATTGTGATAATCTAATCTGAACTTCTGTATAACACAGGCCACAGAATTTCCCCACAATAATTCCTAGAGCATAATCTTTTAGAAAAATATCCAATTTTGACTTAAAATTGCCAGTGATGAAGAATCCACCACAACCCTTGGTAAATTATTCCAATGGTTAATTACTCACTGTTAAAATTTTACTTATTTCCAATCTGAACTACTTTGGCTTAAATTTCCTTTCTTAGATAGATTGAAGACGCCATTATCACATATTTCTTCCCCATGTTCATACTTAAAAACTAATCAAGTCACCCCTTAACCTTCTCTTTGATAAGCTACACCGATTGAGTTCCTTGAGTCTTTCATTGTAAGGCAGGTTTTCTAATCCTTTAATCGTTCTTGTGGCTCTTCTCTGAACTCTCTCCAATTTATCAACATCCTTCTTGAATTGTGGACACCAGAACTGGACACTGTATTTCAGCAGTGGTCAAACCAGCGCCAAATACAGTAGTCAAATAACCTCTCTACTCCTACTCAAGAGTGTCCTGAACATGCATCCCAGGATTATATTAGCACTTTTGTCCACAGCTTCTCACTGGGAGCCCACATTCAGGTGATTATCCGCCACACCCACAAATGTTTTCAGGGTCACTGCTTCCCAGAATAGAACCCCCAACCTTATCAATATGACCTACATTCTTTATTCATAGTGGTATACATTTACATCTAGCCACATTAAAACACATATTGTTTGCTTGTGCACCGTTTTCTCTGAATCTGTAACCTGTCCTGTTCATTATTTACCACTCCCCCAATTTTTGTACTGTCCGCAAACCTTATCAGTGATTATTTTATGTTTTCTTCAAGGTCATTGATAAAACTGTTAAATAGCAGATGGCCAAGAACCGATCCCTGCAGGACCACACTAGAAATACAATTGCTTGATGACGATTCCTCAATTACAGTTACATTTCAGACCTCTCAGCCAGTTTTTAATCTGTTAATATGTGCCATGTTAATTTTATATCATTCTAGTTTTTTTAATCAAAATGTCATGAAGTACCAAGTCAAATGTTTTAAAGCATTCTAAGTATATTATATCAACACTATTACCTTTATTAAGCAAACTTGTACTCTCGTCAAAAAAAGGATATCAAGTCTGTTTGACAGAATCTATTTTCCATAAACCCATGTTGATCGGCATTAATTATATTACCATCCTTTAATAATCAAGCCCAATATCACTTGCTCCATTATCTTGCCTGGGATTGATTTTAGACTGACAGGCCTATAGTAACTGTCATCCCATTTACCCTTTTTAAATATTGGCCCAACATTAGCTTTCTTCCTGTCTTCTGGAACTTCCCCAGTTGGTGTTCCAAGACAAAGTGAGAATCAACATTAAAGGTCCAGCAAGCTCCTTAGCGAGCTCTTTTAAAACTTATGGATGCAAGTTATCTGGATCCACTGATTTACAAGTATCTAACTTTAGTAGCTGCTGTTTAATATTCTTCCAAGATTCTAGTGGAGTGGAATGAGTTTTATCATACGATATGACTATATCATCTGTCTTTTTCCCAAATAAAGAACAGAAATATTTATTGACCCCTTCTGCCTTTTCTGCGTTATTGATTATTTTACCATTTTCATCTAGTAATGGACCAATATCATTGTTAGGATTCTTTTTATTCCTAAAATACTTTTAAAAACTCCTTCTTACTGTCTTCAACTCTGCTGGCCATAGATTTGTGCTTGTATCCCCTTGCTTCCCTTATGCTTTTTCTAGCTTCTGATTTATATTCATTATTATTGACTTCTGATTTCTCACATTTGTTATGTTTTTTTTCATAGCTGCCTTCACTTCCCCACTAAGCCAGGTGGTTGTTTTTTTTAAAACCAGCAAGACCTTCTGCCTTAGTTGTGGGAAGGTTGCTTTTGGGGCATCTAGTAAAGTGTTCTTAAAAATTTCCAATCATCCTTCACATTTTTCTGTTTAAATTCTTCCTCCCACTGGATTTGGCTCATAATTGTTTTCAGTTTTGTGAATTTGGCCGTTTTAAAGCACCACCAAGTATATATATGTTACTGGACTTTATTCGGTCTTCACAATGTCAGTGTGATCAAGTCATGATCACTTGTACCTAAGTTACCATTCATTTTTAGTTTTATGATCAATTCCCCTTTTATCTGTCAAGACAAGGCCTAATATAGAATTATCCTGTGTTGGATGCAACAGTCTTTGAGTTAGGAAATTGTCAATAATAATAATAATAATAAGTTCTGAGGATGTTTTAGTGCTGGCAGCATGAGTCCTCCAGAATACGTCATTCAAACTGAAGTCCCTCATGATCACACAGCTTTTTTTCCTACCCATTATAGATAGGTGTTTAAGGAGCCAGTCATTCTGTTCCGTAGAGTGATTTGGTAGTCTGGAGCAGACACCAACTAAAATACCATCTTGTGCGTTATCTGTTAGGACATTGATCCATAAGCATTAAAGATCATTTTCTTCCAAGTTGTCAGTTATTTGGGAACAGGTAATGCCATTTTTGACACAGAGTGCCACTTTCCCTCCCCTTTTGCCAACTCAGGCCTTCCTAAATAAGTCATAACCATTGATTTTAACATTTCAGTTGTGTGAATCATCCCCTTAGGGCTTCAGTAATTCCAACTTGACTGAATTTATGCTCATAAATGAGCATGTCCAGTTCTTCCAGTTTGTTATCCACCTCCTAGCAGTGGTGTATAGGCAATTAAAGAATTACTTCTCTTCATGGCCTTTCGTTCCTTGATTAATTTTGTTGTCAACATCTTGAATTGTGCTAAATGAGTGCTTATATCTTCCCTCTTTTTACTCACCCTTTTTGTTATTAGTTTAATGCCCTCCTCACTACTCTTGCCAGCCTGTCCCTTGGAAGACTGGCTCCCCTTCTACTGAGGAGGAAGCCATCCAAACTATACAGATCTCTCTCGCCATTGTTCCACAACATAACCCTACACCACTTACCTAGGCAGCATTTCACTGCCAGAATCTTCTACCTTCTTTCTTCCTTTGCTCATGAGACAGGAAGTGTGTCCTAGGAAGATCACTTGGACAGTCGTCTGCTTCAGCACTCTTCTGAGTTCATTGTAGTCATCTATTATCAGTGGGATATCCAGCGGGGCAGTGTCATTAGCACTGATATCACAAAAATGTAGGACTGGAAGGGACTTTGATAGATCATGTGGTCCAGTCCCCTGCACAGAAGCAGGACTAAGTATTATCTATACCATTCCTGACAAAAGTGTGTCTAACCGGATCTTACAAACCTCCAATGACAGAGATTCAACAACCTCCCTAGGTAATTTGTTCCAGTGCTTGATCCATCACCAATGGATCCTTGCCCATCAATTTCAGAATCCGGTCTTAGAGTGACATTTTGTGTCTTGGCTCCAGGAACACAGCACGCCATCCTGTTGTCCACCCGTCCCTTGCAGAATGCTGTTTCAACACTTGTAAGTATTGAATCCACAACAAGAACTGTCTGTCTTCCCTTGGATGGTCGGAGTGAATAAGCTTGATTTTCTTACAGATTGAGTTATGCTGCCATACAAATGCGTGTCCTGTACAGCTGTCCATTCTTTCAGCTGGATCTTGAGAGGTACTTCCACAGTTTCTACACAGAGGGCATGATATCAGTTGGAAACTTCGAGCCATATGGAATTCCTCTGGTCTTCTCTCTGGTGCCTGCCAGTCCTCATCTATAGAATGCTGCCTTGACCTTTTGCCTCTGGTAGTTACTAACTGCCAAGCCTCCTCTCTGACTTCCTCACTCTCTAATTTCTTAATGGCCAGTTCCTTTCTTCCTTGAACCTGCGGTACTGATATTTCCTGAACTTCGCTGTCTGTTTCTCTGATTTTCCTTAGCATCTCTACTTGCGCGTCCAATCCAAGAATCTTCTCTTCCATCACAGCCCCCCGACTTGCATTTCATGCACATGATGTCCCTTTTGCCTTCAGGTAGGAAAGAAAACATGCTACATCCATTGCAGGTCACCATCACCATTCCTTCCCTGGCCATCTGGAAATCACACAGAGCTAAACCTGGAAGGAAATCCTCTCACAGTCCCTCTCTAGACTCCTCTGAAACTCTCCTGTTAGCTGCCTCTATTTGCAGCTCCTGAGTTTGCCTAACAAGTGAATTTCTATACCAAGTCTCCCTGCTTAGTTCTGCTTAGCTCCACTCCACCCCATATCACCAGACAGCAATTAACCACTCAGGGACTTCATATAGCAGGACTTATCAAAGCTCCAAAGGTCAGAACCCTACTGCGCTCAAAGTACCAACAAACAGACTGTCTCAGCTGCTTACACAGGGGCTCATGGCCCATCTATGCAGCCCATACACAGAGAAAAGACAAACAAACAACCCACAGACAGACCAAATGCACCACTCACCAAGTTCCACTACCTGCAAGTGTAACACCGACAAGCAGGATCGAACCTGGGACTTCTGAAGCTTAGTGTATGAGTCTCCACTGCATGAGCTAAATGCCATATAGCTATTAGCTAAGGCTGTAGCAGATTCATCTCTAGCAGGGCTAGGTGCCACTAGAGGGGGACAGAGTGCCACATATCAAGCAGGCAATGATTACACAAGCTCAGAGTCTGCAGGTATGCCCTGCAAAACTCTTGTTAGCTGCCCCTTTCATGGCCCTGTACTGGCAATTGCTTAGGAATGAAGAGGTGAGTGATAAAGAATGAGACACCTTTTTAGGCTTCTTTCTATTCCTGAGGCAGGAAGAGCCTTAGAGATCACTGATGGCAGCAACAAGAATATTAACAGTGTTGAATGGATGGAGGCACCCAATATCATGAAAAGCTATTAGAAAATTAACAGCTATTGCAAGGTATTACATAAAGCCTCCCCCAGCTTCTTTTCTTTTTGTCTAAAGCTGAACAAGAATGTAAATTAATTACTGAATATCCCTAAATCCTAGATCTCAGCTCACTGAACCAAATCCTAATCCCACTGAAATCATGACAAAGCCCCCAAGGATTTAAATGGAGACCAGGTTTTGCCCTTTGTGACTATCATCACTCTCCTTGGCCTACTTCTACTGATGCTACTGATTCAGAGCAAGGGCTTCAAAAGTGTGGGACTTTTTAAACAATAAGTAAAACTCATTCTATAATCAGTGGAACATATGCCTGACTGAGGAATACAGAACAGGCTGTGTGAGAGAATATCTCTATGTGGTTTCTCTATGTTTACAACTTCAGGTAATATACCATAGAATGGAAACAAACCATTATAAATGCACATCTACTGCTGTACAATAGCTTCTCTCTGTCTTGTTTTCCTACAAGCCCCGACTTTGGGTTATAAGCAAAATATGTTTTAAAGAAACGAAACGGAATCTAGATAGGGTAAAAGGCTTAGGTAGTCATTAAAGTAGATACCGGCCTTACTAAGATCCAGTTACTTTTTACAGACTGAGTAGCGTAGGTGATATAATATTGCTGAAATGAATATCCTAAGTAATGTTCTTGCTACTTTGTCATAATGAAACGTTATGGAGATGAATAGTGTCTTCATTCTGCCTAGGCATCTATACAGGGAAGAAAAAATGGCCATGATTGTGTTCACTCTAACCAGTAACACTCTGCTAAAACTATTTGTAAAATCAGCTCTTTGACATGAAAAAGGATATGACTGTTTAATTTCAGTATGGTTATGGTTTGGGCTTTCTGATTTTGATTTATATTCTCATAAAAACCTGTTGGACTGGAGGCATAGATGATATTGTAAATTTCTACCCAAAAATCTACACATTTAATCAGTTCCGGCAGGGCTCATGATTTGTAAATCTTGCACAAGAACCTCTTTTGTGCTTATGGTTTGGCAATGATGTACCTGTTTGGTTTAAACCGCAGTACTAGTGACATTGTAATTATCACCAGCAGACGCCTACTGTGGTTAAGCTCTCCGACGTAGAGACTGTAAAGCAGATAATATCTTTCAAATGTATTTCAACTTTAAACTTTATCAGTAGGAAGCCAATTGTTCCCTCCTCCCTCACCCCCATAGGAAAATTTAGACAAGAAAGGCAAAAATGTTTACAGAAATTTCATCTTTTCAGTAGCTGCGAGGCTATGGATTAGAGCCCTTATGCAAGACCAATACAACCCAGGGATTCCTCTCACAGGGGAACTCCTTAAGGAACTAGTTAAGCCCAATTTCCTGCTGCTTTGCACTGCTGCAGCAGCACAAGAATCAGGACCCACATTTGTCTATCACCTCCCATTCATTTGTTGTAGAAATAATCAGGATGTTACAATTTCAGAACTAGAACTTGGCTGCTCGATGACTTACGTAGGACTGACAGAAAGTCCCTTTCTTTAAACAGAACTATATTTGAGTATGAGAAAAAGTGCTAAGAAAAAGGTATTAAAACTATGACTAGCAAGCGGATTTATATTCAAGAATGTGACACAATTTAAAGTATCCTCCTTTATGAAAGTTTCACTTGAAAAACAATGTTGCATCGATCCTCCTTGACATTCATAACAATGACAAAATATCCTCATGCATTGTCATATGTAATATTTTCTAAATGGCATAATAAAAACTGTCATATGCCCCCTCTGTGTACTAACAGAAAAGTGCAATCCTTTGTTCTGTGCGTGGCTGCATTTGCACATTATAGAACTATGAAATATTTACAAAGGGAAGGTTAAATCAATACAGCTTTAAAATTTACACTCCAGTCTGCTGGGACTTATATCATCTTGATTTAATGAAGTACAAGGAGTGAGAGTGTTGACACACAGAAAAAATATTTCGTTTCCCCTTTATTGTACCTACAGAAAGTATTAAAGTAGAATTTGCTGGTGACTCATGCAGTAATTAATTATTACACCTTTTATGCTTTGGCTATTATTTGAGTCGCCTCATATGGCAAAACAGAGAAACTGAGTATTTTTTTAAAAGACGACAAAGAAATGAGGTGCATTACATAGTAAAGAAACATTTTCGTTTAACTTGCCCTTATTGTTAGTGGATTTAACATATAAAACATTCTTTGGCCTAAATAAAGAAATGCATTAAATTTACCAGCATTTTCTAGAGACTGGGAAAGAAAAAAAAAGTATCAGGATGTATCAAGATGATGAAGTCTATAATTAAGGGATATATACATATGAATATATAGTCTTATTGCTGGAGTATTTATGCTCATAAATCTCATTAGCATAAATTAGAGTTACACACAAATTTCATATCAATTCCACAGCAGGATAAGAATATGCCCGTTGCTATTCATTAAGCTCTCACTTCACCCGTGCAGAAATGCCTAACTTTCTGCTTTAATCTTGAATACAGCTGGGTGAAATATTCATAACAAATAATTTATTTGATAAATGTAGAGGGGGAGGGGACATGTTCTGTTTATAAATTGTCTGCACAAAGACTTTAATTTCTTTTAAATAAAAGGGGTACATTATCCAGACATGTTGGAACATTTTAAGGAAACATATTTCAGCGTATGCATTCTTCACCAACTAGTCACTCTGATCATGAATTTCACTATTCAGTCTTCACTATTCATTATTCATGGAGTATGATTGTCTGCTAAGTCACATGGTATTATTTCTGCTCCCTGATTTAAATTAATAAAACTTTAATAAACTGGAGAAAGAAAATCAAAGAGACTGAGGTGGTCATATAAACTCTTCTTAATTATTATTATTTTTCAAGAATTTACTTGGCATCTATCATTGGGTGGATAAAGGGACCTGAGGTCTTGTTTGAAAAAATTGTTGATTCCTTAAATGGGCATTTGAATAGAAGGAATTCAAAAATGTATCTATTCATTTAAATTTTGGGGTGAAGGATTTCCCTTACTGTTGCCTATTAGGTTTTCATTGAAGATACAAATTGATGATAGGCAACCCTCAAAAAGTTCAGAGGTTTGCTTCAGCTAACACTTAGTGTGATTCATACTCTGCATGCTGATGGCTTCTACTAGTGGCACCTTGTCCTACTAGGTCAGAACATTAAAATTGCACAGTCAAACACACAAAAGTTAGCAAATGCCAGACTTAAGGTTGCCTGTGAAATCTTAATTTGCCCCGTTGTGTGTATAGATTATAGTACAGTCTTTTATACATGATGACATACCATATTTGTCCTCAGGACCCAACCTCATTCAGTGTGCCCTGGGAATGAATTACAGCTGTGTATTTAAGGGGACTATTGTCCATAGAACCCCAGCTTCATTTGTTGCAGTATTTGGAAGGTGTGTAGTATAGGAGGCAAGGAGAGAAAGGATGGTCTCAGGATTAAGGCAACTGAATATTCCCTTGGGGAATTTGATTCTAACGCTGCCTCCACAACAGAGTCCCTGTTAGAGTGACCAGATGTCCCAATTTTATAGGGACAGTCCTGATATTTGGGGCTTTGTCTTACATAGGTGCCTATTACCCCCCACTCCTGTCCCAATTTTTCACGCTTGCTGTCTGGTCACACTAGTCCCTGTGTAGTGCTGGATGAGTCATATAAGCCAAAATTTTCACTAAGCACTTATATAGTTTGTTCTTCACTTTCTAGGTCCAGTTTGGCACACCTCGGGGCTGATTTGCCAGAGTGAGGAGCATTCACAGCAGCAAGTGAGATCCAGAAGATCTCTTCCCTGGTCATATGAAATGCTAAGGGCTCTGAAAAATCAAACCTTTCAAATTGGACATGTAAAATTAGTTGAAACTTTTGACAATTTAAGCTTTAATCTCTGCACCTCAGTTCCCCAGGTGTGACATGAGGAGAATATCGCTTCTCGGCTCTCTGTGAGCTGAGGGGTGAAAACATTATCTCCCCTCACCTCACAGGGGTGTTGTAAAGATCAGGGCCGGCTCTAGGATTTTTGCCGTCCCAAGCAAAAACAATTTTGGACCCCCCCCCCCGTTTTTTTCTTACCCCACCCCCGGCCCAGCCTCAACTCCGCCCCTTCCCCAAATCCCCAGCCCTGCCTCCTCCCCCCAGGCTCTCAAGCCTCGGAGGGAGGGGGAGAAGCGGCGCATGCGCCGCGGCCACTCAGAGTCTCCCCCTCCCTCCCAGGCTCTCAAACCTGGGAGGGAGGGGGAGCAGCGGCATGCGAATCAGCTGTTTCATGCGCCGTGGCGCGTGAGCGGCAGCAGCAGCGGAGGTGAGCTAGGGCGGCCGGGGCACATTTTTAGGGGCGGCAGGGGCGGCATTCTGGCGCCGGCCATGCCGCCCCTAAAAATGTGTCGCCCCAAGCACCAGCTTGTTTTGCTGGTGCCTAGAGCCGGCCCTGGTAAAGATAAATTCTTTAATGTTTGTAAAGATGTAAGATACTATTTGAGAACACCTAGCAAAGTCCATGAGAAAATTAATAATTCTGTACTCAGTGCAGGTTTTGCGTGTAAGTAGTGCATGTGGCCCACATGCTGAATGGGGAGGATAAAGAGGATATTGAATAGCTACCCATTCAGTGAATACCATTCATCCTGTGCACTGAATGAGGCAGGGGTCCTGTAGAAAAAAATAGTATGTGATCGTGTAATTAAAGACAGTATCACAGGCATATGCACAAAGGTGCTGAATTCATGTTGCATGGACAACCTTAATTCTGGCACTTCCTAACTTTTGAATGTTTGACTTTGCTACCGTAACTTTCTTATAAACACAGTTATTTTGGATATAATATAAAATCTGTCAAAATTCATGCTACTAAAAGCTCCTGAAAAATTCAAAGTGCCTCTAAGGTGGGAGGCAGTGGATTTTCTGAAACCCTAATGGACTTTCAGAACGAGATCAATGAGTCATGATGATCTCATTCAGAACAGGGTTGCTCTTTGTTCCATTTCTTATATTCTTCGTTGTCTATTCTGCCTCAAAAAAAATAGCCAAAGTGTGTGTGTGGGGGGGCTATTGCTTCAGTGCATAATAGCTGCTACATTTTCTTATACAACATCTGCAATAACTCTGTACTTTGAAGTACTTTAGGATACTTTCAGTACGAAAGGTGCTATGTGCAGTTATTCTGGAAGTAGTTATTGAAGTGGCCATTCATTTCTGGCAACCCTATTTAAAAGCTTAAATTAGGTTAAACGTTAACATGAATTTGATGAAATCATCATACAGCCTATTTTTACAAATCACAAAACTTCCATGAGATTCACCAGAATTTGGTATGATTAGCTATTTCTACTGAGAACTGAAATAGCAGGGATGTTGCAGGGCAGGAATAAGTTATTTTTGGTTAAGCTGCATGGAAAGCCTAACAGTATCATGGATTATTCTCAGTCCCTTGAAATCCACAGATGCATATCCTCCTCCAGTGGACAAGAGGGTGGGAGTCACCTGCTTCTGCAGTACTATTTCCCGTCTTCTTCACATACTGTGGCGAGCATTCCACAGGTCCAGGTGGGCTGGGAGGGATGTTCAGAACTGGCCACCCATGGATCCAGTAATACTGTTTAACAACATCAAGAGATTGCTATTTATCCCTTCTCCACAAACAGTACTGTATATTTGTGCACTAAACATTGGCACTAAACATGGTTGTTCTACTGGTGCCTGTGTAAGAACCAATTGGTGCCAACTGTGATGATGGGAGGATCTGAGAGTAGGTGCTACATCTTATTCCAGCCCTCCCTGGACCAAGCAGAACAATCAGTAAGGACCCGCATTAGGGGACCAGTACAGATATTTCCTCTCCCAGAACCCTCTGTTTCTTTCAGTCTGTAGAAGGCAGCTAGGTGTGGGGATTGCAAGGGTTCTAGACAGAAGCTCTACAGTGAACAGAGTGGCAGAATAGGTTTACAGATAACACTGTTTATTATTTCCTTAACTTTCATGAACATTAACTTAGCTCACAAGTCTTTTATAGGTGCCATAAAAACACATTGTATGCTAATTTTTGTTTGCTTGACTATAATGGGGAAAACTGTTTGGGAAGAGTGTGAATTAGGTACGATTTCGGTAGCAGTAAATTTTAGGACTGAATTGCACTGTAGATTGAATAAGTAAGTCTCTAGCATACCCAGTGCTTAATAGTACCCTAACAGAGGGGTGGGATTTATTTTCAGTTGGCACACACTACTAACATAGCTTAACAATGACAATTTTCCACACATTTTCAGTCTTTAAGTAAAAAAATCTCTCTCTAGTATACCACCAAAGTCCTTAGATAAATTTGTAAAGTGTATTGCACCTTTAAATGTGAGGAGTCTTCTTGAGGACAGGGCTATCAAGTACTTCAAAATGGCTGCAGTTACAAAGTGAGATATACACACTGTGCTCTCTCCTGAGATTTCACACCTGTTCTGTTTCTATGTTAAACTAAAGTAAAGGTTATTCGGCAGATTATGTGTTGCTTATTGTCTGTGAAACACACAAAACCCTTAGATGGGAGGGATCAGTCAGAGCTTTGCCATTCTGCAACATCCACTAAAGTTTGGTTTGAGGGGCTGATATTTAGGCAGTTGTTACTTTCTAATCTGTTACTATTGTGTCCAGTGCCACTGTGGAAACTGTTCTGCAAATTAAGAACACCTGACTCCAAGCTTAGTAACTATATAGAATTATAACCAGAGGTAACCAGTAATACTGTTTAACAACATCAAGAGATTGCTATTTATATCCCTTCTCCATAAACAGTACTGTACGTTTGTACACTAAACATAGTTACTAAACACGGTTGTCCTACTGGTGCCTGTGTTAGAACCAACTGGTGCCAACCTTGATGATGGTTTTCATAATTTGGACACCTGTTCAGTAGGAACTGGCTGGATATCACCAAGTCATTCCACAGAGGCCAAGGGCAGCAATTCTCTTGTAAACACTTTATATCACTAATGACCCTGCCCACATTTGAGCCAGTGCCCTAGCGGTGAAAGCTCCATATGCTAATAACTCACCCATGAGCCATCAATTTCCTATCAACTCATTAATTGTTAAAAATAATCAAAACCATGTTTGCATGAATTTTGTGGTGAGTAAACAGTAGCAGCAAGCTCTGATTATGCTAAAGAGATTGTAAAGTTTTCCAAATAACTTTCTCAAGTAAATTAAAACTAGTACTGATAAACTAGTACTGATCTCATACTAACCATGTTATTGTGTGTAAAGCTAAAATAGAATTTTATCCAGTCAAGTGTCCTATTTACTATATAGTCCTATATAGTCCTCTAGCATGATTGACAATAGTCAGTCATTTTCACTCCTCTGATGTAACAGCATATATTCTATTGGGGTTTAATTTCTTGTCAATCGCTGTGGTATCTGAGTGCCATACAAAAGACATATAACGACTGTTTAATTTAGGTCACTTAATGCCCAGTCGTAATCCCATTGAACTTAATGGAAGCAAGCCCTTAGCAACATAAGACATTTTTAGAAGCATGGTTAATAAAAAGTAATATTCAGTACAATAAGAATCATAGATAAGCAGCCAAGTGATAAAGTGATGTCAATGGACTAGAATGTTGTTGCGGGATAATGGTTTCCTGCTGCTACATAAATGCTGATGCAAAACGGAGAGGTTTGTTTTCAAAGCAGGGAACATTGTTCCTGTGCCAATATTCTATCACAATGACTTTATTTTTTTCATGCTAAATGACCAATGTACTGTAAATATAATTATTTTATCTGATGGATGTTAGTGCAATAACTGTTGCTCACTGTACTATTATTGTCATCCTGCATTATAATTGGCTTAGAGAACATATCTATTGTGTGCTTCAGGCACTCAGAGACCAGATGATATAGACAAGTAGGGTTGTTGTTTTTTTAATGTATAGTGCCGCTGAAATTTTTGTATTATGGAAAACTTGCATGTAAAAACTACCAAAGCTTAATGTTCACTTACAAATAAGATGATTTGTGATTAGCTGAAGCACTCATTTAATCTTTTGTTAGTAAATACAGATCAACAGCCCGATTGGATGAGACATGCCAACTAGTAAAACAAACAAAAACAAAAAAGCATATAAATTTGAATTCAGAGGCAATGGCCCTATGCTTGAGTAGAGGGCCTAATGGGCATAGACCTGTTCCCTTTTGAACCTGGTCCAGAGCATGTCCATCTTCTGGATCCAAGTGAAGAAAACACAAGAAAGAAAAGGAATCATAACCCAGGTGAAAAATAGAGCCTGAGGCTGCAGCCAACATATAGCCAAGGTCCTTTGAAATCAGTTGGACAGGATCAAACCCACAACAGGTAAAAAAACAAAACTTAAAACTTTTCAATAGAACCACACCAAACAATGATGAGTGGCAGTGCTTGTCATTATAAATACCAAGCCTCCAGCCCAAGAAACAGCCAGACAGAAAGTGAACAAGAATATTCTGCCCACTTTTCACCACTGAGCCTACAGTAGCATGAGGGTCCTCAGGTCACATGCACAGCTGCATGGACAGGACACAACCAATGACTGGAAACAATCATTAGAATAAACCATTGTAATTTACGTTAGGAACAAAATCATTAATGTATAGGTGCAAATGAACCATCTTTTGTCACTCACCCTACAGACAATTCCATTACATACGATTTAAAGGAATACTTGTTTATATATATTTTTATACAAATGCATAATAAAAATACAACTATTTGTTATTCTTATGCACCTACAAAATATAATACTTTCTTTTTAAAAACACCTGCCCCAAGAAGTGCTGATGGGAGCAGTAGACTAGGAGCACTGGGAGTTCAATGCGACATTGGTGCAGCAAGAGTGAAATCCAAGAGTGAAATCCTAGTCCCACTGAAATCAATGGCAAAATTCCCACCGACTTCACTGGCACCAGGATTTAATTCCAGGAGTGCAGCATGGAAATACTGCACTGTCTAACAACACCATGGCACAATCAATACTTGCCTGCACCATTTACTCTTGTAACTGCATTTGCCTAGTGTAGACAGACTCTCAGACACAGCCCTACTCTTGTCTTTCCTCCCTTCACCAAGAACTAACTTCAATGGGAGTTGCAAGAACTCAGCATGTTTCAGGATCAGGCCCTGAAATTGCTTTTAATTAAATGAATAAATCAATAAATAAAATTGTGGCATGACTATGAGTCATCAAATAGCTAATGCTATTTTTCTAACTCTTTCATAATGTCAGCTCATCATTCAAGGCAAGATAAAAGTAAAATTGCAGAAACTCATACTGTTTGCATCACGCAGAACAATTCAAAAGAAAATAATTCTATGTGCTTCTCAAAAGTCTCTATGATTGACACGATTAGTAATAGAAAGGGGGGGGGTTTTGCATTTTTTTTTAATTTAGGTGAATTTTGTTTAGCATTCTTTTTATTTTTTAATCTATTCAGACCACGAAAGGATAAAAAGAACTACAAAAGAATGCAAAAATATATTTAGAAAAGAAAAGCACCCTGGTGAGTACCCTGTAATGCTATTCCATCCAATTAACACAAAAGCACCCCATCTATGGGAATGATTTCCACAACTGTAGACTGCACAAATATTCCACAAGTTAGCCTGACGTTTGGTCAGCTGTAACAAAGAAGAAAAAAAAGTCTGCAGGGGCACGACTTCTCTAGGAAAAGAAAGATTACCTGAACCAGTTACCCTACAACCAAGCCAAACAGAAATGTTTGAGGCTGTCAGGGATTCAAATGAGTAAGAAATAGCCTGTAAGATTGCTGGCCCAAAAGAACTTCATGGGTCTCCAGGGCCCCTCTACTGCAGTGAGTAATCCCATTGCTTCAGAGGAAGACAATTGCAATATTTGGCTGCTATAGAACAGTGTATTATACATTACTCCCATTGACTTCACCTTTGGTCTCTTTGCAGTGTGAACTCACCATACAATATACGTCAACATTTAGATACCACAACTAGATAGCATGGTGATTGACTGATAATTGATAAAAACAGACTGATGGGTAGGCAGAAAATTAGATGCTGATACAGACAGAATAAACTGGTAAAGTAGTTCCACTGATTGCTCAAGAAAATATCCTAACCTACAGAAGAAGACTCTTCCCCAGCTGACATATTCCTTTGATCAGCTGATGATAGCTGTATATGCCTAATACCATCCTTCCTCACCTAAAAGCGATGAGTAGCTAGAATCAAATGGCTTGCACAAACTAGACAGTGCTCCCTGGCTATCCTCATAGGAACTGATAGTCAATTAGCTGGGGAAGACCATGAAAGGAACTAAGACATAAAGGAAGATTTTGAGGTGGAAATACCGCCGATGTCAGGAAACCCTGCAATAGCTAGTCCCTACCTTTGCTTCATTCACTGCCCTATACTCAATCTGGCCAGTTCATTTTAAAATTTATTTGTGAGATGGACCACTGAGCCATCTTAACCATCACCAGTTATATGATCATACAGTTCAGAGTGCAGCCATGAATGAGGAATTAAGGTGATTGCTGAGTCAGGCACAAAGATCAGGAACACTTTCCTTTCCACGTGAATCAACACAGCCACCTGTAATCTAAAATAGGTGTCTACTGACCAACCAATGTCTGTTTGCCATGGGTCCAAGGTCTGTGCCCTTCAATAATTTGTCTGTCAAGAGGTCACTGTAGATGGGAGTTAGCTTTCTAACTTTTGTGTTCATTGGAGTTTGGATTTGGGTGCACTGGCTCAGGACAGGCAAAATGTAGGCAGGGCAGTTTGAAAGCTACTGCCAGTGCACATCAGTCCTGAACTTTTATTCCTCTTCTGAGTTTCCCTTGATCTGAAACTACCAGTCATACCAGCCCTGTGGTTGTTTTGTGGACATCCATTAGGAGTTAGGTGGACAGCATCAAATTCATTCTCACTTGTGATGTGCCTGGATTGAACCTGTGTCCCCAAACACAAAAGGCTGCATAAACTCCTGAATCCCTATGTGGTAGAAGCTTTTAACAAAAGGACACATTTTGCCTATTGGGGTTTCCACTTACACATTATCTTTCTTGATATTACACCCCTAACACTATGAGCTTCTACAAACAAAGAAAAATCTGGAGAGTAATTTAAAAAAAAAATCAAGACAACTGACATATCCTTTAAACAAACATGAAAGGTTCAATTTTGCCTAATACAATCATCCACGTTTAAAAACCTTACAGACCTTGACTACAAGAGCTGAAAATTATCATTTTCCTAAGAATAAAAAGAAAATTACATACATTTCAACATCAGAAATTGTATTATAGCTAGCAAAATAATTTTACAATACCAAAGATACAGAAAGCAGCACACTGGGTTAATGCAGTGTAAGTAGCCTTTTACCTCTTGAGCTATAATTAAATTTGACCAGCTTAAGCCACAGAAACAAATGAAGTTGGAGTTTTCCTTCCTACCCTGTTTGTCCACATTACAAATCAACACATGGTCTGGCATGATTCTGTGTCTCCATCAAGACAAGCACTTGACTACAATAACAAAGGTATTCCAATAGATTAGGATTGAGGTGCATGCTTGTAGAGAACTTTTCTTTGTAGCAGGCTCAGAGACATTGAAGGCCTGAAATATATTCAAGGAGGATTGTGGAAAGGCCATCTTTCACCAGCTCTTTTGGGGGCTTCGTGTTTACCGGTCTGCATGGTGTCATACTCTAGCCAGTACTATTGGTTCTTTAATTTCACAGGCATTAAATTTACTTAATATGTTATATATAAAATCATATGAAGAGGAATCCTTCCTCCCAGGTCTGTGTGAAATTTCTCACTCATACTTGTTAGTGGTAATATTTGATTCTTGTATTGTATATCATATTTGTATTGGTGCGCATTGAAATTTATATAACAATAAAAATATCGCCCTATCCTGAAGAATTAACAGTATATGGGGCTGAATCTGCTGTCCTCAGTCACTTTGAGCAGCATCTTACTCTTCAGGTGGTTCCACTGATTTTGTGGGCATATCCTGCAAAGTAAGGTACCATTCAACTTCATTAAGGGTGGCAGAACAGACACTGAAGTGCTCAATATGGCCCAATTCTACTACTATTTTCCAGCTGGGTAATATGTTACCATGCCAGTAATTCCATTGATTTCATCAGGACTACTAGCTGAGGCACAGAGACTGCTACCCTTACTTGTGCTGAGCAGTACCTTATTCCAAGAGGCTGCCCATTGATTTCAGTGGGACTCATGTTGGAGTAAAGTGCTACTCAGAGTGAGTTAGGGTGGTAGAATCTGGCTCAAAGGGATTAGGATTTGCTGCTATGAGGAAACAGAGAACCTATCCAATCCATTCATCATCATGCTTGTGACAATTATCAAGACCGTATATTTTAGCCAGAACATTCCAGCTGACGTCACAGTGTCATTTTGACTAGCTCATTTAAATCTGAAGCGCCTCACTGACTAGTTTCAATTGCTATAGTAACATACTTGGTTTTCTAAATGCATTCATTTCACATGTTGCTCTTGATGGAACTGGCTATTGGTTTGTCTGCGGAGAAGGAGCTCATTTTATGATGAATAAAGTATCAAGGAAAACATAAAAGGCAATGCAAACCCTGCATAGAAAAGAGAGAGAGAAAACACTGCCTTTGGTGATGTGCAAGTCCTTCTGTGAAAGGGCATGCATGCCATTTTCCTTTGCACAATAAACTCAGTAACATAAAAAGGACTAATGTATCTTTAAGAAGTGCTCTTTTCCCCCCCCTGAGCTGCTGCACGTGCAAATACCTTGGCTGTAGTTCTTTTTCCAAGGTGATTTAAATCCCGATAGAGTGCTCCAAGGAGAGATGTCTCTGATACTTCCCATGGTCATTTTGCTGAGCTAGCCAAAGTATATACTCATGCCATATATCACTTTGGCACCATTAAAGAATTACAGGGCATCACATGGTCTCGCAGGAATTAATCACTGCTTAACAGTGGGTGCTCCTGTGTTTATGAAGTCATTTGGAATATCTGCATGTAACCACTGGCACTACGAGGAGAGAGTATATGCAGGTAATGAACCATGGCATTACTTTACGGTTGAGCTACATAATTTTCCAATTGGTAATTAATATTTCTGGATGATAGTTTTATATATTTTCTTGCGCTGAAATGCTATTTTCCAATGGTGCCTAAACCCTACAGTGATGGTTGTATTAGAAATATCCCAGATAAACAGAGAGATGAAACTAACATTGACTGACAGTATGCTAGCTTCTAAAGTGCCATTATATATAAAAAAAATCCAGATTATGTTAAATTTTAAAATGTGCCAAATTCTCCCCTTGTGTAACCCATACTGAGAACTAAGAGAAGCATATGGTTCAATAAGTGTAGGTATCTTTATATAGTGAGTTGAGTATGTTGAATGAAAAGTGCTTTTTAGTGTTATCTGGGTAGTAAATATGATTTTAGAAATCAGCTTATACAACCTTAGACTTTTATTTCCTTTTTGGTCAAAAATAAACAAATATTACTGAGTTTTTAACACCAGTTTCACATGTCCATCAGAATGAGACGAAAACTGCAAAAAAATATTCTGTAGATCGGGGTAGGCAACCTATGGCACGCATGCCAAAGGCAGCACGTGAGCTGATTTTCAATGGCACTCACACTGCCTGGGTCCTGGCCACCAGTCCGGGGACTCTGCATTTTAATTTAATTTTAAATGAAGCTTCTTAAACATTTTAAAAACCTTATTTACTTTACATACAATAATAGTTTAGTTATTTATTATAGACTTATAGAAAGAGATCTTCTAAAAACGTTAAAATGTATTACTGGCACACGAAACCTTAAATTAGAGTGAATAAATGAAGACTCGGCACAGCACTTCTGAAAGGTTGCCGATCCCTGCTGTAGATATTCTGTAAAATAGTTGCATTTTACTAACCCCCTTTAATGCTATGGCAGCTGCATGTGTATACTGAGGTGTATTTTGTGTGTAATTCAAGAGCAGTAGTCAGTTTTTAGAAAAAAGAGGCAGTAGTCAGTTTTTAGAAAAATGTCTGCAAGTGCTATGCTGGATTTCTCAAAGATTACACAATTTCCCACTTATAAATATTTATCTTGCTTGTATGATTCAGATGATACACTTGAGCATCAATTAGCTTTCCCAATAAAAGAGGAGAGGTAGAAATGTGAAGATTTATGTACTGCTCTAAAGCTAGGTGTTGCTAATTCATTCCGCATTCAAGTTGTTTATCATTATTGCACCTCATTTTTAAAAGTAGTGAAGAAGTTTTTAAATAGAAGCATTTGGAATTTGTATATAACAAGTGCCTTAGCAGGAGTGTACTTAAGTTTCACTAGAATTCAGGGCCAAGAAGTAATCAACTTGCTAAGAATTGAGAAGGTTATTAGAAATAGCTGGCACTGTACTTCTCTGACTCATTTAATTCAGATATATAAGCTGAAGATTTTAATAGATAAGGAGCTATTGAAAACATAAAGAACAAATTTGTTCCAGAGCTGTTTGCATAAAAGATAAATGTATTTATAAAAGATGTGAAATATTCTACCTGACCTGTTGCTTTTATAGTTATTTGAAGGGGAAAAAAAATCAACTGAAATCAGAAAAGCTCATTTACTGGGGCATCCTGAGGGGGAAGTGGAGATCCTGTATGCTTGCTGCTAAAGTTTAAAATGTATCAGGTAGTTTGAAATGGTAGCAAGGAATATAAGAGATGCTAGACATAAAAAAAGAACTTTGAGTGGGATGTTTCCATACTGGCGAACAGTGAAAGATACAAGTGGCTGACCTTCACATTTAGTTCTTCATTACATCTTTAAGAAGCAACCCATTATGCTGCCCCAATTGTACTAGTGCAGTGTTTCTCAAACTGGGGTCACCGCAGTGTAGGGAAAGCTCTTGGCAGGCCGGGGTGGTTTGTTTACCTGCCCCGTCTGCAGGTCCGGCCGATTGAGGCTCCCACTGGCCGCGGTTCGCTGCTCCAGGCCAATGGGAGCTGCTGGAAGTGGCGCGGGCCGAGGGACTTACTGGCCGCTGCTTCCAGCAACCCCCATTGGCCTGCAGCGGTGAACTGTGGCCAGTGGGAGCCGCGATCAGCCAGACCTGTGGATGGGGCAGGTAAACAAACCGGCCCGGCCCACCAGGGGCTTTCCCTACACAAGCAGTGACCCCAGTTTGAGAAACACTGGTTTTTCCTATTCCCTATGTGTGCCTGCCCCCATAACATGAGTTGCACCCAGGAGTGGGCAACTGGGTAGCAGCAAGAATGGGTCTTGAATTTTTAGTCAGAAAATGCCAATTCATCAAAACCAGAACTTTGTGGGAAAAGATTCCAATGAATTTTTAGTTTAGAACATTTTTGAAAACAAGTTTCAAAATTGGTGTTGTAACATTTCAATACTAAAAATTACAGTTCTGCTGTTTGAGATGACTTTTCATTTAGAAATTTGAGCTAATTATAGTAAAAAAAATATTTTAAAATGGTCAAAATCTAAACAAAGCATTTTGATGGACCCAAACTGAATTTCTTCCAGATTTTCAGCTTTCAGAAATTTGAAATTTTGACTTTTCATCTCTAGTCAGAATGGGATTCTGGCCTATTAAGGTTTTTCATTAGCTAGGTACTTGTATCACTTCTACTGCTGTTGTATATAAGCACCTAAAAACATGAAGTAATACTTTTTCACAAAACCCTTGTAATATTGGCAAGAATTTCTCCCCTTGTACCAATGGGGAACTTAGGCACTGAGAGATTAAATTACTTGCCCAAGATCACACAGGAAGTTTGCGAGTCTTATGACAGAACCAGAAATTGGAACAAGATCTTCAGGGTCTCAGTCCCGTACCATAGCTGTTGCTTAGTCTCATAAAGCAAACCTGGGCAAGTTTATAGTAGAAATGATGTTCACATCCAAGCTAGAGTATGGAGTTTGCCTCAGAGGCTGACCTACGTTGCTGACAGACTGAACAGTGCTGAAAAGCTAGCAAGCTGTTTTTGTGAGATTTTTGGACTCCAACTGGTTAAAATGTTGCAAGATCTGTTACTCTTACAAGCTTTCCACCATCTTGATCCACACCTATACCCGATCTAGACAATTGACTTTTCTTACTAATGAATCTGACCTTGAAACAAAACAACAAGGATAATTTTAGACCCAGAGATTTTAAATGCAACACATTATTCCGCTCAGCAATTCAGGAAGTGATAAGAATTTGAAGTCCTGTCTCAGGCCTCTCTATAGTTTATTGATTTACAGACCTATCCTCTTATAGGATACTTATCTAATTCTTTATTGAACCGAGTTATACTATTGGCTTTCACAACATCCCCTGGCAATGAGTTCCAAGGGTTGACAGCACATTGTGTGAACAAGTACTTCCTTTTGTTTGCTTGAAACCTGCTGGCTATAAATTTTATTGGATGACCCCTAGTTCTTGTGTTACGTGGAGGGATAAATAATAGTTCCCTATTCTTTTTCTCCACACCATTCATGATTTTATAGACCATCATATCCCCCCCCCCCCCCCCAGTTGTCTCTTTTCTAAACTGAACAGTCCCAGACTTTTTAATCTCTCCTCATATGGAAGCTGTTCCACACCCCAATAATTTTTGTTGACCTTCTGTGCACCTTTTCCAATTAAAATATATCTTTTTTGAGATGGGGTCACCAGAACGGCATGCAGTATTCAAGTTGTGGTAATACCATGGATTTATATAGCGACATTAGGATATTTTCTGTCTTCTTATCAATCCCTTTCCTAATGGTTCCTAACATTGTTAACTTTTTTGACTGCTGCCACACTGAGTGGATGTTTTCAGAGGACTATCCACGATGACTCTAATGGTATGTCTACATGGAGATAAAAGGCCCGCAGTGGTCAGCTGACTCAGGCTCAGAGGGCTTGGGCTGTGGGGCTAAAAATTGCTGTGTAGACATTCTGGTTCAGGCTAGAGCCCAAGCTCTGGGACTCTTCACCCTCGCAGGGTCCCAAAACTTGGGTTCCAGCCTGAGCCCAAATGTCTACACAGCAGTTTTTCAGCCTCACAGCCTGAGCCTTGCAAGTCCGAGTCAGCTAACCCAGGCCAGCCACAGGTTTTTCATCCCTAAGATTTCTTTCTTGAGTGGAAGCAGCTCATTTAGACCCCCATCATTTTGTTACAAGTAAGTTTCACTCAGATGTTTGGTTTGTTTGAATGCACAACTCAAAGTGAAATCTGGGTGACGTTACATAGATTAAAAATGAACAAAATATTCGCATAAAACCTTATGAAATGAAACTGCTTTCTTTTCACACAACTCTGCTAGTGAATTTCCATTTCCCCAGAAATTTTAAGACTCCAATATCAGACCCAACTGAATTTGGACTAAAATACAAATACAAAGTGGGAAGTGATTTTATAAAAATTATGGACAAATGAGAATCAAATTGGATGAAGCAAAACATATCTGGAGCTCTCCAGACCAACCACATTTTGATATTCGGCAAAAAGTCTCACAATAACATGCTTTTTAGTGGGATTTCCTTTCCTCTCTGGTTTCAGCTGAATCAGAAATACTGGGGGGAAAGCTTTATTTCATAGATTTTTTTTTCTGATTTAGGTCCTGGAAGCAATTGGGAACCACAAATCTGCATGTATATCTTAAAATGTAAAACAGGCACTTTTCAAACCTCAGAATTAAAAAAAAAAAAAAAAAAAAAAACCTGAGTTCAGGTTTCTGAGTGAAGGTTAGAGCTATGTGAAAACTTGCTTGGTTTTATGTTTCATTCAAAACCAAAGCACATTCTCTGAAATGTTCTTTAGCCATTCAAGAGAATTTGGCCCTAGTTTTGGGACCAATTTATGGTTTTTTTTAATTGTTGAAATCTTATGAAATTAGCTATTTGGTATGGTTTTCAACATTCCCCCTGCACCCCAAACAAACTTGATGATCATGGACGAGTTTTCCTTTGAGAATATGAGTTTACTGGAATCCGTAACTCAACAAGAAACCCAGGCAGTATCAACCCACCCAGTTCTAAATGGAAAAAGAAATGTACCAAGTTTTCTGCTGGCAAAACTCCATTGATTTCAATAGAGTAACACTAGTAGAGAATGCCGCCCAATGTTTACACAAATTCTGTAAAACAAAGCTGACAGATTTGGCACATTTCTAATGAAAACACTGATTGGTTCTTACTCTTTCTAAACCTGTTTTTCCTTTCCTGGTTTATGCTATCCTAATGAAATGCATGTAGCATGAGGCTAGCATACATCACAGACTAAAAACTTTTAAGGAAGCTCTTCTCTGGGGCATTTGGTGTCAGATCCCAGCCTCATTCTGAATCTGGATGCCACTCTTCTCATCTCCCCACCCCCAAACTGCTGGTGTCCTGCCAGGCATAGGCCTAAATAAAAGAGAATGTAACATCTTTCAGAGAGAGCCTTCCCTCCCAAACTCTCAGACCCTTACCTTGCTACTTTTACTCCTGTGGCTACTCCCCTCAACGCTGTGAATTCTTGGGAAGGATTTTAAGTGGGCTGCTTTTAAATAAAGTTTGTCACAGCTGAAGACTGTCCTGTTACGAAGCCCTAAAATAGCAATCAGCTGCCTTCAGGCAGCCATATGCTCCTGTCAACCACAGTGGGACTGGAGGCATTAATAACTTGGTGGAGGAGAAACAGAAGCCACCATTCTATATTTTACAGCACCCTTCCTTGGTTTTAAACTCTTACAGAAATGTCACAATGTAGTCAAACAAATAAAAGCATATTTAATGTTACAGTTTTGACTCTCAGCTTTTAAGTCACTTAAAAAGAGAATGTTTAACAATACCTGATTGCAAATCAAGCATATCCCAGTAGCAATCACTTCTCTCCCAGGGAACAGCCATGAAGGCTTTCACAGGACTACATCAACACTGTTAGGAAGCCAGGTGAAGCATGGAGTCAGGACTGATGGATCCCAACAGACCCGCCCCGGGGAGGGGTTGAGATGTGGTCCAGGTTGGCAGATGAGTGAGTTCAAGTCAAGTTCCCAAATCCCTATGTAACCCTTCTGCCCGTCTGAGTTGGCAGCAACAAGGGCCAGGTTCCGTGTCGAGGGGTTCCATTTCAATAACAATGCAAAACCAGCTCGAGCCCCCACCCAGTGACCTGGGACAATTACATACCACCCCCTGGGCGCCTCTAAGAGGCAATACTTCCCCTCTCACAAGCACAGAGTCTGAGTGTAGCAAAATCCTTTTAATAAAGGAGGGAAACAATGTGGCATTATGTTGGGGAAACACCACAAACAGGATTCATAACACAAACCATGAGCAAAAGACCCCCCCCCCAAGTAAGTTTGGCAGCATCCTTTTCCCCTCAGGGTCTTAAGTCCAGCAACCCAAAAATCACCCAAAAGTCCAACAACCCAAAAGTCTTTGTCCCTGGTCAGTGCAGCCCCAGAGTTCAAAAGTTTATCTGCAGAGTTTTACCTCCCAGTCTGGAGAGGGGGCGCAGCAGTGTTAAGGGGCACCTTACGTGGTCCGAGGCCAACTGCCCCGTCTCTCCATGGGGTTCTGCTGCAGCCTTCACCGCGAGCCACTCCACCAGCCGCTCAACTCCACCAGCCATCCCATGAGCCGCTCCAGCTGTTCCATGAACTGCTCCTCTCCGCCAGCTGTCCCACGAGTTGCTCCAGTGGTTCCGCAAACTGCTCTGCTCCACCAGCTGCTCAGCAACATATCTTCAGGCACCCCCACAGCACTCCGTGATTTCAGCTCTTAGTAATTTTAGCTCTTTAGTGATGTCAGCTTGTAGTAGGGGAGCCTCAGTGCTGGTGCACCATTGGCCCAAAGTGAATTCAGCTCAGCAGCCTGTAACTAGACTCCTAATGGAATTAAAATTAGCTCTGATATTTCACAGTAGAGAGAGAAGGAGGTGCAATTAGTATTTCAGGCCCTCAAAAGGGGCCCATACCATAAAGTACAAATAACTGTCCCCAGCCTCTCTCAATTCACTTGGTTTTGGAACCCATGTCCCTTGTCTAGCGAGTGGTACTTAATTGATGGCGAGTCCCTCTGTCATAAAACAGTTTCATTGTCCTTGATTCACATAATCAGGGTAACACCACTTTATTCTTCCTGCCCCAATAACAGAGAAACTGGGGATCCCACAGCAGCCAAAGTGACCATTTGGGCTCATGCTAGGCAGGGTGGGTGTGCCTATGCAAACAAGATCAGCCCCTGAAGTTCTTTTCCACAACTCGCCACAATTCACCACCAGATGTCAAGGTAGAGCTCATCCTGACTCTGCTTACATCCTCCCCCCAGCCGAGAATTTGTTGTCCCAACAAATCACACTCCCTATTATACCAAGTCACTGGTTCCCTCCAAAGGGCCTCAGATAGCCCACTTTAGCTTCCACAAGCCTGTGTGCTAAATGTATTGGTTCCTCACTAGTCACCCCAGATGCATCATAAGTTAACCGTTTTATTGGTCTTATTACCCTGTCTTGTCTATTGAGAATCTCTGTTGCTGTGGTAGGGGGGACATTCTCTTGAGCGATGGATAGAGAGGTTTCCTTTGAGGGCCCCTCGGCTATGGGCATAGGCCCCTGCATTTCTAGTTCTAACAGTGGAGGGTCCAAGGTACCCAGGACATCCTCCACCTGTATGTCTCCACTGTCCAATAACCTGTGTGTGTCATCACACGGGGGTCCCACCAGTGGCCCAGGGGTGTCAGAAATTGACCTAAATACTTCCGCCATGGGGTTTAGGGCAGAAGAGGGGGAGCTCTCTTTTGGTTCAGCTGATCGAGACTGAAGCATATTCAGTGCTTTGAAACTGATAAAGAAGGGGGCCTATAGTAGAGTGCATTCACTGCAGTCGTGTCCTCTCATAGTGTAACAGGATCTCCTTCCCAAACACTCCCTGGTGATGTTTGCTCCCATGACATGGTAATCCAGCTCTTCTCATGACTGGCCCTGTGGCAAGGTCACATTTAGTTCCACCCCTTCCAGGGTAAACAAAGAGTACAACAGATAATCTCAAACATACATAACTCTTTGGGGAGGAGTGAGCCTGGGGCAAACTATTGACTCCTTCCTGGGCTCTGTAGGATTGCTATCTAACTCTGCAAAGCAATGCCTCCCAGGCCTTTCTCCCTGGAGGCCCAATTCCAAACTCATTTGTCCTCCCCATTGTGTCAGGGTGTTTCCACTCCACTTTTCTGGTTGCCCAGTAGGGAACCCAGGCCCTCCCACATCACTGGGTTCTAGTCCAGGGACCCTAGGATGAGCAGCCAAGATAGGCTCCATCAGAGCCCTCACTGCTGCCTTCTTAGACCTTTTCCTACCATGGCCTTTCTTCAGGCTGCTTTCCCCAGCTCCTCCCTGGGCTCACTGTAGACCTGCCTCTCTCTAGCCCCTCCTTCACTCTCTCACTAGCAAGCAAAGATGGACTGCAGAGTTCTTTCTCTCTCTCCCCACAGCCTCCTTCTCATCTGGGCTTCCCTCCCTTTATGCTCACCACCTAGCTCCTCCCTCAGGTGGATGTTCTCTTCTCTTGGGTCTGACCCACCCTCTAGGTACAACCAGGTGCCTTAATTGAGCTCTCTTGCTCCTCTTAACCCTTTTTAGTGCCAGTGCAGAGTTTATGCCCCATCATAGGGCAATATAAGCTATTAATAGGTCCTGGGGCCCCACAGTTGTTGTAAAAAAAAAAGAGAAAAAGACACATGAGTGTAACATGAAAGAACCACAATGGCACAGTGGGGTCCAAATAAATGTGTTTATTAATTATATACAACATGCAAGGCCACACTACATATACAAACTGCTACTGTTGTAGGATCCTGGTGGCTTCGGAAACACAGAAGACAGTAAGAGCCACTAGAGGGCTCAAAAACTATTTAGAGTGATACTACCCTATATTGTATACTACATTGAATACTACAATATAGTAAGAGACAGTTCCTGTGCCAAAGAGCTTGAAGTCTAAATAGATAAGACAAAGGGTGAGGAGAAATGAAGTATCTCCATGCTACAGATAAGAAACTGAGGCACAGATATATCAATTTTTTTAATGTCCTATAGCATAGGGTAAAAGTTGCGTACAATACTGAGGTGAGCTCTCCTTCTAGACAGTGCCATAATGATCTTTTCTGCCTTGTGCTCCATTTCTATATCCCAATGTTTGTGTTTGATGATTGTCTCACAGCTGCCAGACAACAATGCATACCTATCTGAAATAGTAAAGTAAGGTGGGAAATAATTTCCTTGTGCTATTTTTGCATTTCTTGTGAAGCAGAATCTTCCATACTACATACCTTGCTGAATAAAAAGGAAGTTAATGTAACTTCATATACAGTCATTTCACACCTCAGTTCTGCTTGATTTTTCATGCTCTTTGAACCCTAATTTGGGTTTGAAGTTCAGTTAATTTGAATTTGGCCTTTGTGGGTACATTTAAAAATCACTTGTGTTTTGATTTGCTACTTAATCCTTTCTTCCAAGGCTAATGAAGAAAATTAGGACCAAGTTGAATGGCCAGGCTTCAATAAAAGGCGCTGGGTGCTCTTTCATTCCACATTGCCCTCAGCCTTTGTTAGTTACACTGTAATCTTACTTGTTCATGGAGGTGTAGCTTCCTTGTTACTATCTACATTCCATCCACTAGCCTTATGGCTTGAGGGCCCGATCCTGAGAATAAAATGTATACTTTCAGTGGAATTTATAACTCAGGGCCTGCTGATACATCTTTAAATCTGACTGCATCATGCTGTGAACAAGAACTTAATCATCCTACATACCATCCCACAGTACTATACCCATACTAAAGAACACTAGAATACATTAGTTAGTAAGCTAGTAATAATGCTATTATGTTAGATTCTTTTTCAGTGCAAGGGTAAATAAAAGTTATATGCCTATCAGAAAATCAAGAGTTTTGGAATAAATGCAAGTTCTCTCATCATCTCTAATTGTCACTTGCTGTAGATGTCAAACTAACAGAGTAGCAGAATCTAATTTCCTTGTTTGATTCACCATGAAATTAAACTGAACTGACAATTTTTATTTTCACCTGGCAAATTCGCCCAACACTATTTAAATCTAGCTGATCAAGTACAGTTATCTGCTGCACACACTCATCTCTCCTACCACACCTCTGATTTGTAGTATCCCACATCCAGCTCCCTCTGACTGTCTGGCATTGGATTACATTTACAGTTTTGTAAGGTGTAAAGGAATGCATGGGCATAGTTAGCCGAGTTGCCAGCAAATGTCACAGAATTATTGCTGAAAGAGGAAGGGAGCAGAGAAGGGGAAATCCACCCACGGTATGAAAAACAAGAACTCCCTCACAGCACCTTCGTATGAAAATACAATTGGGTGAAGCTCTTTCTTTAGAAAACTTGACTCTTTTCATTTGGAAACTCGCCCCAAAAAAATCTTTATTGGAATAGAATACCAAGGTTTAGAAATTACTGAGAAAATTAGAGTTAGCACTGTCTACTAAAAGATTTCTCCTGAATCAAATATACTTTAGAGTCAATGCTGACAAGCCCATTTTAGGAACCTTATCACTTCAACGGGAAAAGAAAAAAAAGTAAATGGGAGACAATATTGGCTGAATATCCAACGTGTATGTATTTTTTTGCACCATGTGGCAGCAGTAGGTCTTATGGCATTATGTTCTGTCAGGTTCAATACAGTCATAAACACAATGTGTCAATAAGCAGCAGCAACACGCTATGCTGTGATAAAGGTGTGTAGTTCAGATCATCTGAATTTCTGAGGGTGTTTGCAAGTAAGGTCCCAAAGCTTTTCTTCACACCTTACAAAGAATTTGGAACGTTCCACAGCTACGAAGTCAGTGGGCGAATCCTCCACAGAACCACAAACAATTCACAAGACACAAAAGTGTCCTTGTGCCCAATGTGCAAGCTACATGAATCCTCTCCTTTAAGCTCTTACATTCCCTCTACAATTAAACTTCTCTCCCTTTGATCCAAATACAGCAAAGTAGACTATGGACTTGCACAGGGGAGTGAAAGATAGTAAGAACCATCTCCCCTCCCCCACACCTTTGGACACACTTCTATGAGAGCTGAGTGCCCACTTACTCTATTCCCCAGAACAAGCGGACAGGGAATGAACATGCATGTGTGTGAGTGGGAGGGGAGGACAGAGTAGATTACTGCTACTGTAGGCAAGCAGCAAATTACTATCCCCCTGAAGCAAGATGGGTGGGGGGACAGATATGTGGGTGGGAATTATTTCTCTGAGCCACAATATTTCCCTGGAATTCTTCTGTGGCAGAGCAGCTTATTATAGGCTGTGTCCTATTATTTCACTGTGCATCTTCTTGGTATTCTCTTCCAAGGACAAACCATTTTTCTGTGGAAGAGTTGTATACATACTCAGATTTTATTTTTTAAATATAGCTCTCTCATTTGTGTTTGCCCAAACAAGGAGTTAAAGGGTATGCCTACACTGGAATAAAGAGACCCGTACCATAGCCGTGGTTGGCCCAGGTGATTTGGGCTTGGGCTGTGGGGCTAAAAATTGCTGTGTAGACATTCAGGCTCAGGCTGGAGCCGTGGCTGTAGGGTCCTCACCCCTCTCACCGCTGCAAGCCTGAGCCAGCTAACCCGGGCCAGTAGCAGGTGTTTAATTGCTCTGTAGATGTACCCGAAGTGATCATTTGACCCAGTCTCTCCATTACTGTAATACTTCAGCTCAGTTACATGTAGTTTTAGGGTTTTTTTTTTCCTAAATGTCCTTTGTTGGAAACAGCCCAACCTTCTCTAGCTTTCCTCATTAATGACATAAATCAGGCAAAATGTTAAGAGTCACTGCTGTAATGGTATTTGATAGAGAACTTAAATTAGACCACAGAGAAAAATGACAGTGCTCCTCTAAAACTGCATGATTCATGTCTTGGTATCAAACCAGAAGTCTCAAATGGCATGCAATTCCATAACGAAGAGAAGCATAGCGTTTAGTCATCATACAGTTCCCAAAAAGAGCTGGGTCCAAAACACAGTTTGGCTACATTGTATTGGGCATTCCATCGGGGGGGGGGGGAGGGTGACCCCTCACCATTTTTCTAGATACACTCTCTCCCCCATCAGCTCAATGTCTCATTAAGTTTTCCCACATCCCTTCATCCTTGGCTGCCATTTTAGCTTTCTTTTTCTCTCTCTCAATACCCCAGCAACTACTAATTCACCTCTGGCTGATCAGGCAAAGCAAGTAGTGTTTTCCTCCTCCAAGGCTGTCAAATTGTTTCATGGATCATTCAGCACAGGTCATGAAAGTCAGGAATGACGGCTTGCAGCTCAGCCTGGGATCACCTAGCTAACTGCAGCTGGAATCCCTAATTGGCTAGATCACCTGATTGGATGAGGAGCATTATCAGGACGGCTCTCGAGCCCAGCAGCAGCACGTGGCCAATGGCTGCTCAACACTTACACCCACAGCAGTTATCACTCCAGGTCCTGCCTTGTTCCCAGCCTTGCTCATTTTCTGACTCCAGATTCCTGACCCTCAGCTCTGACTCCTGGATCTCGATGTTGGCTCCCAACCCTAGTCCTGACTGCCGATGCTCTGGTCTGTGACAATGAGAGTGTGTTGCTTCCATGAACTTATCCACCCCCTATCAATTTCTTCCTTCCCTGGCAGAGGGGTTGTGTCTCAGATCTTCCCAGAATCCCCCAACATAATACAAAGCGTTCTCAGTCCTGCTAAGTTTGAATGTTTAAATTACTTGTTTGAGATTACTTAGCATAAAACTTCCTGAAGTTTCTCAGCTTTACACTCCATTATTAAACTGATTCATATTGTACAGGATGAATGATGAATTTGGCTTAAAGTATTCAAATTTTTAAAAGGATTTTGTTAAAGAAATAAAGAGGACAGCATATTGGTTTCAAAAGAAATAGGACCAGTTTATTCCTATGAACCACTACAGAAATATGGCTCTCTTTAGTCTATCTAGCATGTTAATACACATTAATTGTACAGCTATGAGGATAACACACATTGGGAACAGAAGTTATTGTAGATTTAAACGAATTTTTAATGAAATCACTTTTTAGTTACTGCATGATTACCTCACAATAAAGCACCTTATTTCATGATAACCATGACAATTAGCTCATACCACCATTGCATGTCCACTTAAATCAACAAAGAACTCAAAGTGGTCTTTTCCCCCCTCTCTATACTCGTGAGTCATAACATTCTCTCTCTTATCTGAACTAACACAGGAAACATGCAGGTTATTTTCATATTTTTTTCTATTGAGTAAATGAATTCAGTACCTTGGAAACAGAATACATTCTGGGCCAAATTCATCCCTGATGTATCTTATGTTGAAGGCAATGAAGTTAACCCAGGGATGTATTTGGTCCGGTATGTGCACATAACAGTTAGAATGCCAGACAGTCAGACAAGCAAGCATATTTTATGGTAAAGCCAAGAGCAGCTAATGAAAAAAAGACAATGAATACTTTTGGAAAAAATGTTCTTGGTATTTCTGTTTGTGTTCTCCTGTGAATTAACTGCATTATATTTTCCTTCAGCAAAATTAAAATTTTGGAAGCTATTAGGAGTCAGGGAAAGATCAAACAAGTTGCAGTGTATCTCTGAAGAAAAAAGGCATCCAAACAACACAAAGTTTGGTACCCTGCACTAAATATATTACAGGAACAGGCTTTCCTTTCAGAGAACCCATTTTGCAATAGGCTACAGCGGTACAATTCCAGTGGAGGCTGATGATATCTGAAAGTGGGCAGACAATACTGACACGTAAACATAGGTTCAAAACAGGTAAAGGATATGACTCAAAAAAGGGTAGACAGAGCCTGCCATCATTTAACTCAATGCTTCAAAATGGACAATAGTTAATCAAAATCTGAGGGCCAAATCATGCTCGTGTTACCCATCCTAAAAGTCCAAGCTAATTCAACTGGACAATTTTGTGAGTATTACTAGCAGGCTTTGGTCTGTACTCTTCCTGCACATTTGAATAATAATGATACACAAATTGCACTTGTCAGCAGTGAAATGGATTTCAGAACTTAGGGCCTGATCCTGCAACTTGTTGCATGCAGTTGAGCCTCTGCATGGAGCCCAAGCACAAGTTGCAAGAGCAGGCCCTAAACAAGTCAGAGGTGACATATTATCACTCAGTTCATACCCATGAATACCTAAGCACATCTGTGGCTGGAATTTCACGTTCAGTGACTTTCTACAGATGCTAATTTCTAGCCATCTATGATAATGAGAATAGGGGTGTTTAGTGGAGCTGACTGATTTCCAATACTGAAAATTAATTAGGCAGAACAGATGATCAAAAGCCTGTAAGAGATATATTTTAATGCTTCCTCTGATTTACCAAGAAGCATAGAGCCAAATTCATCTCTGGTGCAATTCCATAGAAATCAATGTTTTTACATTGTTTTACAGGGATGGATTTAACTTGAGTTTAATTTAATGTACAGTACTCACTTATCTTACTAATCAAGAAACAAAACAAAACAAAAATCCTCCCCTCTTCCCAATGAGAAATAAAATTGACAGTGATTAGATAAAGGGGTGGGGAAAAGTTCTTGGGTCCAGCTATACTCAAAGTCCATGTGAAAAATTCAACTTTTCTCCATTTTCCCCTAAAAATCCTTTAAAAGGTCTATTTTACATTTAAAATATATTTATTTTTCACATTTGTGGATGTTATTTTTGGATGTGGTGCTTGTGTTGGATCAGACCAAGTTCCCAATCATTATGTTGTAACAGCATTTTTTTTTAAAGGAGGCAGAGGAAGGAAAAAACCCTAATCAAACAGGATAGCAATGTTCTTTATGTTTAAAATTGTAATGAAAATGTGTGTTTGCCACTTTAAGGAAAAGCTAATAATGTTTTACATAACCCCTCCCTAGAGATCTGGTAAGGTCAGGCTGATTCTGTGCTCTTCTTGGAGGATAAACATCAACAATAAGTCTAGTGTTCTGAAGGTGAGAAGCAAAAGGACCTGTAGATTGTCACTTTTTCCTTTGGGAATGTATTCCTACCTGCACAGCAGGGCCGTAGCAACAAAGAACGTGGCCCCCTCCGAACGGTGGCCCCCTCCAAACATATGTCCCGGCGGGGCCCCTTACAATGCAGAAACTGGAATGCGGTATTTATTTTGCCACTTTTAGGGGCCTCCTTCCTTGCGGGGCCCTCCGGTCGGAGGGTACGGAGGGCACTCGCTACGCCTCTGCTGCACAGAAAGTTTGAATGCCATGTGTAAAGCAAAGCAATCACAGTCAGATATGCAGATTTCTCTCTCCATTATACATAACCCAAGGAATTAATTTAGTTAATTACAAAACGCCAGCCTATAAACATTATTCAGAGCCTTGCTTCTCAAGTGAGGGCTGGTGGAAAGGTGCTCAGGATGAGCATATGAATCACATTCTGTTTTCTTGGTTTTTACTGCTGTCTCCCTCTCTCTCTGTCTTTTGATACTGGAATAAGAGTGGCAGCTTTAGAAGAATCCAGTACATACAAGCCACGGTGTACAGAATCTCAGTGTATGGGATTTATGACTGGGACTCACCTATTTTTTTAAAAAGTTATTTAAAATTGAAATGTACAGTGTTCTTCTACATCCTCCAAAGCACCCGTAACTTACTTTTACTGTTATTAGAGAATAGATTTTTAACCATTAAAATGGTAATTATAATAGTCTTTAATTTTGCAACATATATACAAAATGGCCAGTTGCATGTGCACCAAGATATGGGTACAGATAAAGAATCCATTTATGAAAAATTAAGCTTCAAAAAGAAGTGTTTAATAGATGCGGTATGTTAAAGAGTAGGATACCGGATCTAAAAAATGTCCAGTCCTCTTGGGTATGAAAGCATTCTGGACATTGGGAATTTTTTCTTGTAATTTTGCTACATCCTTAGTCATAACAAAAAGTCCATTAGAAGGTGAAAGGGTTTATAAACCCTTCTTTGGGGTGTCTTGTCATATGGAAAAGTGGAAGGGGAAGGGCACATTTCCCAATCACCCCAGAGATCATGCTCATAGAAAGAATAAATAAGCTCTTCACCACATCATAGGTGACTGCTTTTGCTTTGGGCTAGAAAGGATAACAGTCAGGCTATGGCACAGACTTTTAAATGAAGCTTAGTATTCTCAAACATGCAGAGACATGTCGTACTGTGTTTCTATTTAAGGAGTGTTATTGTAGATAAAGACATTACAGCAATGTTTGTGAAGCTGAGCTTATGGATATACATCCATTTGAAACTACAATTAAATTACCTGAATAATCAGAAATACTATTTCACTGCAGAGAGTCAGAAGGGGTGCTTGAGCAGGGATTCAAGAACCCTCAAACCTGAAGGGATGTATCTGGCCCACTAATAAGGAAATATTTTGGTGCTCTTGCTAACCTACTGGTGGATTGGGGCTTCTCTTTTTTCCTCTTGGTATTCCTGTAAGCTACAATCTCCCAGAGTCATATTTTCTGGAAAGAAGGTGCTGAACGATGACTTCCAGAAATAGTGCCAAAAAATGTCTGTAATTCATTCAGACACTAAAAGAGTTACTAGTGTCCTACTGCTGTCTTGTAACCGGATCTCTGACTCAGAGAGGTTTTCTCCCTGACATACCTCGCCTGGACTCGAGCAGACAAAGCAAGTACCTCTCTGTGGCTGAGTCCAGTTATTCCTGTGCTTTAAATACTACAGCAAACACCACAATTCACTGTATGGCAGGTCAGTGCACCTCAAGGCAGTTGCGTGTTTTCACCATACGCACGGACACAAGCGGATAATGCTATGACAAGGAGTCTGGAAAAACTTAACAGTAATACTAATATTATTTTGCATTTAACAAGGTGCCCTTGGTACCCTGATGTCACAAAAAATACTGACATTCATTTTCAGCTTTAAAACTGCTTACAGAGGATGAAAAGCTGTACACAAACTTGTAAATGATTAACAACAAGACAAAGGCCTTTTAAATGAACATTTTATGTGAGCTAAGTGGGGGATGAAGCTTGCAGTAATTGTTCATATTTCATGGGGACTTGGCTTTTCATGAATTCATCTCAGTGTCATCTTTCATACATATTACAGTATCGGTTCATTAAAATTCTTGATGCAGTGCTGAACCTGGTCAGACTGAAATGGGGCTGACAAACCTCATGTCTGCCGCACAGATAACCAGACCTTATGAAGGTGAAATTAGTTTTCAGGAGCTGTACTGTTCACTTGATTGATTCCGTCTTAGAAGTCATATGACTTAATGTTTCCTGCATGGGCTGCCACTGTCATGCAAACATGACCTGATAACACATTGTCAGGAGCGCTCCAGAGAGCTAACAGCAATCTAACATCTTTCTACTGAGTGTGAAGTTCCATCTGAAATGTGCATATTTGATAAGCAGTTCTTCTATCTGTCCTTTTTCATTTTCAGAAAGTTAATCTTCTCTGCTTCAGTGAGCACTGTGTAGAAATGGGCTGGCTCAGAAATGCAGCAGGTGGCCCTAAACTACAGTACATGGGCACTCTAACCTCCAGGGGCAGGCATGTTTTGACATCATTCCTGGAAGGTGGCACAGCTGGGACTGACAATGCAGTGTGTCAGCCAATCCCCTTTTGAGAAGATGGACTTTCAGCAATTTAGGGAAAGAATGCTCTCTTGCATTTTATGCTCAGTTTTATTATTGTTTGCTACCTAGTTTCACAGATAACAACACAAACCATTTTCCTCCTGCAGAGGCGAGGTACTCACTGCAATCATGTGAATCATACTAAATACAAAGAGTTACATGAAGGATCATCGTTCGTTTCAGAATAATTTTAATGGTGATAACATCCATGGATTGCCAATTACCTTCTTTATTATGCCTTTTTTAGAACCTTTATCCCTCAGAATCCTCCTTCCAACATATCCGTCCCAGTTTTGTTTGAAAGATAAGCAGAAAACACAATGGTCAATTCTGCATAATAATACCAGTTCCCTCTACTCTGTATATTTAATATATATAAGTAAAATAGCAGGCTACTGCATTAATCTCTAGTTTCATTTACTCTGGTGTCAATGAAGAGTAACTCAAATGAATCCAGTGGATCCATAATAACACCATTGGCTTCACTGGAGTTACTCTGGATTGACACCAGTGTAAGTTAAACTAGGAATAAATGCAATTGGCTAGTACTTTATGTATATATTAAATATGCATGAGAGAGTGATATAAGAAATTGGTCATAAAATTCAGTATGGGCCAGAACTTTTCCCTTGTGCTATCCTCTGTGCACCAGCATAAAGAACCAACTAGGGACTTCCCTCTATGCAAGGGATCGCTAGCTCTAAGCCAGGGGTTCTTAACCTTTTTCTTTCTGAGCCCCCCCCCAAAATGCTATAAAAACTCCACAGCCCACCTGTGCCACAATAACTGCTTTTCTGCATATAAAAGCCAGGGCTGGCATTAAGGGGTAGCAAGCAGGGTAATTGCCCAGGACCTCATGCCACAGGGGGCACTGTGAAGCTAAGTTGCTCGGGGCCCCAGACTTCAGCCCCATGCAGTGGGACTTTGGCTTTCTTCCCTGGGCCCAGCAAGTCTAACACTGGTCCTGCTTGGCAGACCCCCTGAAACCTGCTTGTGGTCCCCCAGGGGGTCCCAGACCACTGGTTGAGAACCGCTGTCTAAGCCATCTGTTTCTGTCCCACCTGAAGAGGACTGCTGCACTCGAGACATCCTGGGCCAGCAGAACAAATTCCAGGAAGCCTTTCAAGCCATCACAAGTCAGAGCAGCCTTGAGGTATTTTGGAGACACCTGAGGCTTTAGTCATGGGGTTTTCATAAAGTGAGAGCACTTCCCTGAGAAGATTGTGTATTTACTTTCGGGTTTTGCAGGTAATTAAAATAAACCTTCATCTTACCTGGCATTCTCTTGGCATATGGAAGAGTAAAATATCAACATTTTGTATTCTTTGGGGCTGCCTTCAAGAAACATTCTTACAGGAATGGCAGCACAGTTTAAGCCAGTCAGCCAACTCCTCTGGACGAGAGTCCTTTGTGGAAATATGATGCAATACAAGAATATTAGTTTCTTATCCCATTGTTTAAATTATATTTTTTATTTTATGAAATAAATTATATAAATTAGCACCATGAAAACAGTCTCTATTTTTTCCATGTAGTGCAGTTAAAGTTCCCTAGAGGTATGCTCTTGAAAAGGGTAAAATGAGGAAAAGAAGGAAATCAAAGATTCCTTCCCTTGACTGTTCTCCCCACATCTGTTTCTTCCTATTATGCAATGGCATTGAAGCAAGTGAACAAGTTTTCTGCCTTGTGAACTATACGCTTCCAAACAATAATACATCTTTTCAAACATCTGGTCCCAGTGTTCTGTTTGCTTCAGCACTGCCACACACCACTGTACCAAACAACTGGAAATTTTCTCTTCCTTAAATCTCAGAAAGGGGCAACTTCCTAGTGGACTGACTCACCAACATTCAGTTGTACTTGACACAGAAGTATTTGTGCGACTTGGCTAGATGTCCGAAGCATGTATAGCATGCACTGCACCAAATCCTCTCCTGGCTGAATGTTTAATACTAGTTGTGTTGCACTGACAAGACCAGTTGGTATGTCACAAGAAGCAGAAGGGAACTTGAAGCTGCCGTGAAGCAAACAGAACAACAGGATGGAACAGTGGAGCAGAAAAGTGAAACAAATTCTACAGCAGAAGATCCACCTCCGAACCTAATCACTCCAGCCTGAGGAATCACAGCACTGTCCCTTCAGCAAGATGCATCCACCCCTTCCTTCAACTGCACAGCATAATACTCCCAGGCCAGCTCAGTAACCAGGCCTTATATGCTTCACGACCATATTGGTCATGCTTTCTTTCCTTCACAACCTAAGGGCTTTGCTGAAGTGGGTCCAGAGTTCTGAGCACCTTGTAGAACTGAACCCTTGGTTAGTACTCTACTTTTCATCTCCTCCGGCACAGCTGTACCGCCCCCAGCCCTTCCATGCAGCTGCATCTAGTATCTCCTGTCTGGGGTCTGTAGGCAGCTCTTTTCTGCTCTTTTCACCACTGCGGTTCCAGAGAGCCCTGCGGTTCAGAAGTCTCGGGTGCAGCAGGAGAAGGACAGAGCCCCCCTTCCCAGGTAACGAGGGATGGATCATGGGGCGTGCCCTCACTTCTTTAACTGGTGCAGTGTACCGATAAGAAATGAATTCTCACTGATGGCAGGTCAGGAATGACATGTGCTGGCAAAAGCAGCCTGGAGAAGTCTATACCATACAGCGCTTGTTTCAATGACCTCTGATCAAACTGATGCCATGACTCCTTCACTTCATGAACAATACATTTACTCAACTTTGTTTCAAATGGATGTACTGCTTCAGAACAGTTTAGATACCTCTGAACACAGGACTAATAGTATTTTAATTGCCTGACCTGTCTTTGAACTGATGGCTGCTAAAATCTAAAATGTCTTAATTCCCAGAAGTACTGGTGCTGAAATATGGCTGTAGGTTTGGATTTCAACAGCATTTAGCCTATTGCAGTGACACTTTTAGCTTTCCCTTGTTTTTAAAGTAGTTGAATCTCAGTAGCCTTTAGCCATTCTTTGCTTTACCACCCAGGGGATACAAGTTTAAATTTTCATCTCAATTCTTCACTTCTTGGGCTATTGGGAGATGAGAAGACAACTGGTCAAATAGTAAGACAATGTATTCACAAATAATTGTTCAATTAAAAAATGCCCTAATACCTAGATAATATTTTTCACCACATATTATTCAACCAGCAGTGGTTGGGAGTATTACTGAAGTGAAGTATCTCTGGGGGGGGGGGGGGAGGGAGTGGCAGGAAGGCATGTCATTCCTGACCTGCCATGCTATTCAAAACCCGAGTGTCTCCTGCGAGAATGCTGATTGTGTGGTGATTTGTAACTAGACCAAGTCCATTTTCATTTATGACTTAACCCAGAATATGAATTCATTTCCCAGAGATGAAAAAAGTCAGAGTGCTAACCAAAGGCTCAATTCCACAAAGTGCTCAGCACTCTGGCCCTACTTCAGCAAAGCCCTTAAAACACATGGTTAATATTAAGCAAAAGTAGTCCCATTGAAGCTAAGGGGATTACTCACCTGCTTAAAGTTAAGATTGTACTTAAGTGCTTTTCTGGATCAAGGTAGAGTGCTCATCACTTGAAGAATTAAGCCCCAACTGTACCACATTTATTACGTTTCTGATAACACTATCTCATTATAAAATTCCATTGTTTTCAAGGATGAGTGTAAGACATTTCAAAGCACAGTTCCATAAGAAGGATTCTGCTGAGTTTTAAATTAACCCTCTTTATTGTCTGTCCCAAATTTCCTCTCTTTATTTTTCCTGTGGAAAACATATTTTGCTAATCCCTCCTTCCCTTTCACACCAAAAATATTTTCCCTCAGCTTAAAATGTGCATACATGTTTGTTTGTTTTTTCCTTTCCTTCTTCAGGTTGCATTTTTCAAATCAGCCACCAGATGACTAGATGTCAAAATACTGCTATCACGGCTTCCTGAGAGTAGTATTGCAGGCTTCCTGGTTTAGGAATTACATTTCACCCATATCCTCAAGGGAGCCTGTATAATGCTTCATTTTATTGTGGGGGGGGGGGACGGGACGTGGCATGGGGTGAGGGTGGAGAGCTGTTTTGTTTGGTTGTCTTTTTGTTATGTATAGAAGGATTCCATGCAGACTTCCACTTTACCAGAAGAGGTTCTTAAGCTACTTTAGATACACGTGTATTAAGAAGTACTGGAAATAAGCAAAGCTCAGAAAATGTCAAATATTTCACTCAGAATGCAAAGCTTCAAAAATAAATAAATAAATAAACAGTGAGAGCCTTAGTGTAAGAGCTGCGGTAGTGATCTCAAGCTGATTTCACTAGCAGCCTCACTTCATAACAAGCTGTGGCAGTACCACCATAAACATGGCATATTAGACACATCTAACTGCCAGTTTGAGTATCCCAACTCTGGACTGAGCTATAGGTGTTAACATGAAAACAGGGTCCTCTATAGAGAAACTAACACAGGCAAGTGCCGATTGTCATATATATCATCATTGGTGCAGAAACTGCCCTTGTCAAGTGTCAGTATTTTAATTTATTTTGGTTTTACACAGCATATTTGTTAATGCAGGTGAATTGGGTACTCATGAAAGTGAGGCAGACAACATTATCTTGAACCAGGCATAGCAAGGCCTGGTCTGTGTAATCTCCTCCAAATACTACTCCTGAGGGCATTCTGCACCAAAACAATTAAACATTCTGCGCATAGTATTCTAAAATTCTGCAAGTTTTTTTGTCAATAAATAAATGCAGAGGCTCCAACATGGCAGTGGGGAGCACAGGCCACTGGCTGCACAAAAGTGGGAGATCACCGTGCAACCCCCCACCCCTACCCCGGGACACAGACTCAGCAGTGAGGCTGCACCCGACCCTGACACAGCACATGGCCTGAGCCTGCCCCAGAAACACCCTGGGGCCTTACCCCTCTGCGCCAGGTGGGGCAGGGTGTCTGGATATGGGGGCTCAGGGTGGTGCGAGAGAGTAGGGGTTTTGAGTGCAGGGAGCTCAGTGTGGGTGCAGGGGGGCTCCAGACACAGGGGTTGAGGTTCAGTGGGGTGGGGTTCAGGTATGGAATGCTAGGGAGGTTCTGGATGTACGTGGTGAAGCTTGGCAGGGTTGTCTGGGTATGGAAGGTCCAGATGCATGGGGGTTGGGAGGATGGGGAAGCAGTCCCCAATACAGTGACCCCTCTTTCCTGCAGCTGAGGAGTGATGGGGGCAGGAAGCGGGGGGGGGGATGCTGAGCTTCCTGCAGTTGTGGGAGGTTTCTGGGGGTGGGTCTGACATAGCCCCAGTCTCTCCTCACAGGAGAAGAGAAAGTCCCGGCCTCTCCTGCCTCCAGCCCAGCCGGGACTAGCAGCTGATCCCATCTCAGGGTAGGAGCTGCTGGGTGTGGTGTCCCCAGCCCCGCGGTGATTTACCTCTCCGCCAGCTGTTCCGGGTGCCTGAAACAATGTACTTGCGCTGCTAGGGAGCGGTGTGTGACTGCTCTTGTAGCATCCCTTCGCTTCCCTGTCAGAAAGTCATTTTTCTGCAGGGAAGCAAAGAAATCTGCAGGAGACATGAATTCTGTGCTCACGCAGTGGCACAGAACTCCCCCAGGAGTAGGAAGAGGTTGTGCACAAATGAGAACTGAGCTCCGTAAGGCTCCAGCATTTAGATATTTGGTAGATTACATTTTCAAGGAATGTCAAATGCTGCGCCTTGTATGATGCAAACCGGATGTAACTGGATGTAAAATTGGAGCATGCGGGGAGAAGGAATATTTCAATTTCCTTCCTTCCTTTTTTTTTTTTTTTTAGCAAACACCAGTCAACCTAAACCTTTTCAAAGGCACAAATGACAGTGAGGTACCTAACGCCCATTGACATTCAATGGCAGTTAGGAACCCAACTGCCATTTGTACCTTTGAAAGCCTTACTTTTAATCCACTGCAGTTGTGAGTTAGAGAGAAATCCCTAGCTGTTGTTGAATTGTTTGATATCTCCCTACAAACAGCAATGAACAACTTCTGACAAGTTAACTGGAGCAATAAGGTGTGCAAAAATCACGTTACTTTGCACTGGCTGGGAAGGAGAAGATAACAGGCATTGCCAATGAAGCTCCTTAACTGGAGTAATAAGCCTGGGCACCCCTTTTCCCCACGACCAACCTTTACTTTATTGCTGTGGTTCAGACGACTAAACCAGCCTTTAGTCTTAATGGTAAGAGATAGCATTGGCCTACTTTCCAGAGATGTGGTGTTATGAATGTTCTAGGGGCTTATGGAGCTTCCACAAAGGAATGTGCACTCTTATCAGTCTTAAGAAACCCGTATATGTAGGAACATGGTTTGTGAAGCTAAAGCCCTGGTCAGTGTATTACATTCCTGCTAAACCCCTTTTCAAACTCTTCTCCTGTGCAGTTGGGTTTAGTCAGATAAGCACTTGCTTTATCAGAGTAAGAGAGCTACACAGAAAGCAAAACATGCTATCTC
>NW_020664464.1:7488324-7573324 GCF_002925995.2 Terrapene triunguis | reverse complement strand
GGTTAATTGGGACTGCAATGTGACATTGAGACAATGTTAGAGAATCCCAAAATTGAGGAATTTCAACATGAAAGATTATTCATTTGAAATGTCATCCTGCATTTCAGAGTTCCTAACTCCAAGTCCTTTAGTTAGATCACTAGCACATCACTGTACCATGTTCTTACAGCATCTAATATTTTTGCACATTCCAAAATTTCTGTGGCAATAAGGGGATGGGAATTACACAGCTCTTTCAAGAGTCTGATAGACTTAACATGCACACTATTTGCTTCTAGGGCAGTAGCATGTAAAGGTAAGTGTAGCAATTTCTGATCTGTAGAGCATGCTTTTAAAAAGCAACCCATTCCTAGATATTATCAAGATCATAATCGATGGAGTTTGCTCCTTACACTCGAGATTTTGTTGTATGTGGTTCTGCATTTTATTTCCAAAGATATGTGCCTTGGAAGTGTCATTCCTGTCATAAGAAAGGCTCCATAACTGAGCAAACAGCCTAGAGCAGTGGAAGGAGGAGGAGCGGAAGAGAAGGAGAACAGACCACCTCCCTTTTCAAAAAGAGACCCAACTGACTTTTCTACAAGTCTTTCAATCCAATTCTATACCAGCTGTATTATTATTAGTGGTATTTTGGTAATGCCTAGAAGCAGGGCCAGCTCCAAGTTTTTTGGCGCCCCAAGCAAAAAAATTTCCCCGCGCCCCCCTGGCCCTGCCCCAACTCCGCCCCTTCCCCGCTCCATTCCAACCCCTTTCCCAAATCCCCAGCCCCGCCTCCTCCCCCGGGTTCGCTGCATTTCCCCTCCTACTCCTCCCTCCCAGGCAAGCCTGGGAGGGAGGTGGGAGAAGCGGAGTGGCGGCACGCTCGGGGGAGGAGGCGGAGGTGAGCTGGGGTGGGGGAGCGGTTCCTCTGCCCCCCCCCCAGGGTTACGTCCTGCGGCCCTCCCCGCACCCCTCCCTGCCGCAGCTCACCTCCACTCCATCTGCTCTCCTGAGCGCGCCGCCGCTGCTCTGCTTCTTCCCCCTCCCTCCCAGGCTTGCCGCAAAACAGCTGATTCACGCGGCAAGCCTGGGAGGGAGGGAGGGAGGGAGGAAGGAGAAGCGGAGTGGAGGCGCGCTCGGGGGAGCAGGCGGCTGTGGAGCGGAGGTGAGCTGGGTGGGGGAGCGGTTCCTCTGCCCCCCCCCCCGTTACTTCCTGCAGCCCTCCCCGCGCCCCCCACCGCCGCAGCTCACCTCCGCTCAGGGCCGGCTTCCGGCTTTTTGCGCCCCAAGCAAAAAAAAAGGAGCCGGAGTGCCGCCCCTTGGAAAGTGCCGCCCCAAGCACATGCTTGGAGCGCTGGTGCCTAGAGCCGGCCCTGCCTAGAAGCCCCAGTCAGTGACAAAGACATAGTTGCTTTATAAAACATAGTATAAAAAGCCAGTCCTTACCTCAAGGAGTATAGAATCTGTAGCTATCTTTTGTTTATTTTTGTTTCTTTAAAGCTTCCTTGTTAAAAAAAAAAACCTCCTAAGAAAACCAAGATGATCACTAATAATTCACCAAAGGAGTTTGAAGATCTGTTGTTCTTTTGCAGAAATAACTTTCTCAGAGATTATACCTCTATTTTTTTCCATATAGTGATATTATAACGTCCTCTTTATGCCAACCAACCTCCCTGCCATTTGTTCCTGAAAACCAAACATGAGCATTAATCTACTAAAAAGAAAAAACACTTCAGTCATATATGTCAATATTTAAGAGCAAAACACATCTTTTCAGTCTAAAATATTGTTCTCCTTAATCTAACATACACCAAACAAGAAAGAACAAAGGATAAGACTCATGAAAGAGAGTATTGTGTGTGTATCTCCAAAACAGGCTGCAGCAACACTAAGGAAAAAAATGGGTGATATCTCAAAAATTGGAAAGGAGCAGTATGCAATAAATAGAGATGTATGGGTTTCAAGTTGAGTCACCATCTTAGTTAAATGGTATAATGCATGTACTTCTCAGGGTTTACGGAAGCTATGGGTCATTTTTATAGGTGTAATGAGGCGCTTCAACCACTGAATTACTGCTGAACATGTCAAGTCAGTCCAGCTATTATCACTTGCTAATTGTGGTGCTGAGTACAACCTCACATAGAGGATAACAGAATGTTTATGGAAAATGGTTGAAGGTCACAAAGAAAAAACCCCAGCAGCAAAGGGTTAAATAAAACTCTAAGTAACCCCTAAAGAATCTTAAGCATTGCAATTTTGCTGTCTGAGTGGCTGTTTTATTACCTTTTGGGGGTGGGGGGGGGAGTAGAGGGGGAGAGACCTTCAATTATATGAGGGAGGATGACCATTATTAGACCTTTCTTTTGACCTTTTCCACTAATTCTAAATGTATCAGCAACTAATCTCTCCTCTGAGGAAAGACAGGAAAGGCTAAAGGTTAAATAAAAAGCCTTTTGATGAGCAAGAGATACATTTTAATTTCTAATAAATCAAGTGGGTTTCAAGTGGTTTGTTATTAAACAGTAACAATTCTCTGTGGGCTTTCTCCCCCTCCCCCCTTTGGTTTGAAAAGCAGGTTGCCTTTTTGTTTTATGCAAAATGAAGGACATTACTCTTTCAGCAGCCTGATGAGTTTTGCTTTATTCAACCTGCCCTTGGAAACGTGGGAGTGAAAAGGTCAGACGTCAAAAGATTTATGCTTTGTTTTATAAGATCTTCCAGTAAAACACTCCTCACTCTCCCCCACCCCTTCTTTTTTGTTGTGCCTGTGTGGTTTGTTGTCCATTTTCCTCCCAGACACTGCTAAAGAAAGGAAAACTCCCCGCAATCAGAAGCAAGCAGTTTACTTGCCTTGCAGATTGCAGGATATGTGAAACAGTTGGGGTAGCTTCCCATGGCTAGCAGCCAAAATTCACTCTGAGAGGGGCACATGCATCAGTGAGCCTTGTAAATCTTTTTTAACCTCAGTCTCAGGCCTGGATTTATTTGTTTTTCTAGGCAGACAGATCTGGCTCCCTCCAGGCCCTACAAAATGATCTGTCACTGTCTCCCCTGATAACCCGAGGCAGCCGGTAATGAAGTCAACTTGCCAGGCCTTACAAATGGGCCTGGTATCTCAGATCATGTTAGACCTTTTCATTTATTAGATTTCCATCTCAGGGCCTCCTATGCCTCTCTACCTTCCCCTTACATACACACATGCATACAGAGCATGGTATTCCCCAAGAGATCTCTAAGAAAGCCTGAGAGTAATTAGGGAATTCGATGCAAGAAATTGGTGTGTTTTTTAATTAGTGAGAGAGCTCCATATTTTGGGCTGCTCTCATATTGATGCTAGTGGCCTTTGAGTTTGACATGTAATAATCTCATCAGGTTAACTACTCTCAGACCTGATAAAGAAACAAATGGCCAGGGGGTGGGAGATGCTGTACATTAGTTTAAAGCAATTCCTGCAGTAAAACCAAAAATACAAAAAGATTTCTGTAGATTAGGAGTGGGTGATCCTGAAGAAGTTTGGAATGGAGTACTTATCATAAAACATAGGCATAACAGCTAGGAAGGGAAAGAGAGAGAGATAGCATCCACCAGCTTTTAGCTTTCCTGTTGATTTCCCTCTCAAAACAGCTGCAGAACTCATGAGTTCTCCGTTCTGGTCTCAGTCAACATTTTTAATGCAGTTGCCCAGACCTGTAAGCACTAGATTATGTGTTCAGATATGGGTGTGACTGTAGTATTTAAGAAGGAATCATATGCAGAATCTCTTTTGCCAGAATACGGCTCTTACTTTGTTACCTCCCCCATCTCAAACCCAGGCTCTTCCCCAAGTTCCAGAGGCCAGCAGCATGATTCACTGACATTTGCTTTGCAACACAACATTATGATCCAACATAACAACTCTGTCTGCCAAGCCCACAAAAATTAGGGAATGGCTCAAATGTTTGATGGACAGAGTTGGAGATAAGATAGAGGGGGAAACTACCTAATGAACTGAGCACATGATTGGAAGCAGGGAGTCCTGAATTCTAATCCCATTCTGACACTGCACCCCATAGTCTTCATAGTGATATTATTATGATACGTTTATAGCATAATTATGAGGTATTTTATACAAGATGGATCATGTGAGGTGTCATTGGAAAAATTATGATTTGCTGACTATGATTATCCTATTTGTTTGCATGTATCATTTTTGTATCTGAAGTTCTGAATATTGACTAGGGATCTGTAATTCAAATGGACTTACTCTGGAAAATACCCACAGCCAACTTTTCAGGTACAACCAGGACCGGCTCCAGGCACCAGCCTTCCAAGCAGGTGCTTGGGGCGGCAATCTGCAAGGGGCGGCAGTCTGTGTGTTTTTGCCCCCAAGCAGCACGCCGAATTGCCGCCGCAGACGGCGGGGGCAGTCCGTGTGCCGTTAGGGCTGCATGTTCAGCTGCCCGCGGCGGCAATTCGGCGGCAGCTTCTGTCTTCCGGCTGAAGACAGAAGCTGCCACCGAATTGCCGCCGCCACGGAAACGCGCGTGCCGCCCTAACGGCACACACGGACTGCCCCCACCGTCCGCGGCGGCAATTCGGCGTGCTGCTTGTGGCGGCAAAAACAGTAGAGCCGGCCCTGGGTACAACAATGAAGAAGTCCATCAGCAAAAGACAATGTGGAATAGCTTAACCTTCCTGTGGTTATTTTGGCCAGCCTATAAGCAATGGCTGCTATAACTCTACAAGGACATGTGACCAGACCACATGTCTCTGGACTCCATCTTTGGACGTCAGTATTTTTCCACAAACCGGTCTGGGAACTAAGTTTTGAAACAAAGGGTTCCCACCCTATGCTAAAGCTATATAAGGCAAGGAGTGCCATCATCTGGGGTTCTTCACTCCCCACAAGAGAAAACTCCTGGGAACACCTGAGGAACAAAGACTGAACTGGGGGAAGTACTGAACCCAGGCCAAAGGGATTTCTAGCCTGTGTATGAAAGACCTGGGGATTCCAAGCTGCAAAGCAAGTGTAGCTTGTGCCTTAAGAATCTGCAGCCCATTTGTATCATCAGTTAGGGTGCTTCAAATTTGATCTTTCTAGTATGTAACAGCTGGGATGGGAAAGAGAGTAATAGCATCCACCAGCTTAGTATGCATTTTTGGTTATTTACTAGGTAATCTGCTTTGATCTGTTTGCTATCACTTATGATCACTTAAAACCTATTTTTGTAGTTAATAAACTTGTTTTATGTTTTAATCTAAACCTGTGAGCTTGGAGTGAAGTGCCTGGAAATCTTAGCTCAAGAGGCAGGGATTGTTGCATATTCCTCTCCACATTGAGGGGAAGGCTAACTGGATAATAAATTCATAGTGGTTAGGGTTTGGACCAGGACAGGAGGGTACTGCTCTGGGGTCCTAGGCAAGGAAGCTGGTGGGAATTTTGGCTGTAGCCTCTCTATTGTTGGTTCTCATGCAGTGGCTAGTCAGAGAGCCTGCATGTAACTGCAGCTGGATGTGTCCTTACCTATGTGTATGCTTGTGGAAGTGCAAGACCAGGAGTGTGTCTGCAGCTTGTCAGAGCAGCACAGCGTGAGAGGGAGCCCATGCTGGTGGGTCAGAGGGCTCAGCAGTACCCCAGTTCCAGGTGGCACCCCGGGGGGGAACCCGTCACACCCATATTAACACCAACTGTGTGACCTTGATAAGTTACTTCTGTACTTTAATTTCCCCGTTCATGAAATAAAGATAGTATTTACCCAGCACCAAACCCATCACAAGGGTGCTGAGGATTAGTCAATGCTTTCAGTAGAAATTAAAGAAGAATTCTCAGTATAGGCCTGAGCCTCAAGTTTGGTTTGGGATTGGCTTCTATCCAAACCTCCAGTGGTCATAAAGTGCTTGATATGTTTCCTTGATTTCCAGCATTGGCCACACTGATCTAGGGTGACCATATTTTCCAAAGGGAAAATGGGATACAGCATGGGGCTGGCCCAACCCCTCCCTGCCCCCCAACTCCGATGCATGGAGCTCACCTGAGCCCGCCACTCGGGGCTGGCAGTCTGAGGCCCCCACACACGCCAGGAGGGCTCAGCCAAGGCCCCTCTCCCCCAACACCCAGGGCTGGGACTGAAGCCCAAGCCCCCCTATCCCCGGTGCGGGGCTCACCTGAGCCCCTCCCCCCGACACATGGCTGACTTGAGGCCTGCCGCCCAGGGCTGGACCTGACAGCCCAAGGCCCGGTGTCTGGCATTGTCACTCGCCCCGCAACACTTTCCTCCATGCGCCCCATTTTTGGGCAATGTGATGATCAGTTGGCAAGAGCAAATGGGACAAATGCTCCATTTTGCCAAAGAAAGAAAGAAAGAAATCGGGACATCCAGGAAAGGGCTTAAAAAGGGGACTGTCCTGGCCAAAACAGGACATATGGTCACCCTATACTGATCACAACGGGAATGCAAATTCCAGTTACAAGTGGACTCTAGAAACCTTGGTGGAATTTCTGGAAAGCAATTGCAGTTGGAGTGTCCTGTAGGTAAAGACTCAGCATGAAATATGAAATGGTGTATGCTGTGTAAGCATAAAGTTTAATCCATTAAAAATCATGGTTATGATTTTCAAAGCCGAGCTGGAGATTTAGCCACATAACTCATTAATTTCAATGGGAATTGTGTATATAAATACCCTTGCTGGCTTTGACAAATCTCAATCATTGTAGCTGGAGCCAAACTACAAGCAAATCAAATAGATTCCAATGAATGTAGACACTGCCAAATAGATAGTAGTCACTTTTGAACAAAGAGAGGAAAATGTCAGATAGCAGCAATGAATCTGTTTGTGCTTTCATTGCTACAATAACTACAATGATTGTTTGTAATATTTCCTCTTGTCATGTGTTTTCTAACAAGCAAATTAATTGGGATATTGCAATTTTCCAAAGTTACCTACCAGACTTGAAAGTTAAGTGTTAACTCGCTCAGTTGGGAATCTAGCTTGGCTGAACTGAATAAATGACATTCTCTAACTTTCTAGAAGACTGTGTACTGGTTGAAAAATTGGGGCATAATTTTAATCTCACTTTTACTTTCAGTGTAAATCAAGAATAACTTAATTGAAGTCAATGGAATTGCAGCAACATAAAATTGGTACAAATCAGAGGAGAATTAGACCCTGGTTATCCAAAAAGATATCAAATGGTAACTAGGTATCGCAGCAAAATATGCATGTGGTGTGTGGTTTTCAGCCAGGGGATAATTCACTTATAAATCTCTAGTCTGAAGAAAAACATATTCAGATGTAGGAGCTACAAATAAAATACGTGAATTAGGGGGAAATGATATTTCTCCAGGGATCTGACATTCTCTTCCAAAGCCCTAGTTCTGAAAAAAGAGCTTCCATCCTTCCTGTCCCCTTTATAAAGAATAGCAGCAATTTTGTCTAGATAATTTTCTTGCAGCCTCCATTAGGCAATACCTTTTTGCCATCAAGGTACTGAAGGAAATAACTGCAAAACAAAAATCAGAGAGAGAAAAAGAAAAAAAAACATTGTAGGTTGATTATACAACATTTTTCTCTCTCCCTTTCCCGTGGGGATATATTCATGTTCCTGGGACTTGAGATGATAATCAGACATTATATAGAAGACTGTGCATTAGGAAGTGGGAACTAGACTTTGACAGAATTTAAAACCAGCTGCTAATAGCCTTATTTTCAGATAAAGCTTCCTAACAGAAGGCTTTGTGGTGACAGTATATGTTGTATGAAGTTGACTGGCAGACATTAAAAGATCAATACTACTTAGAGATGATGATGATTAGTGTCAGCACACAAGCAAGTTATTAGGACAGTATGGAAAGAACAGTGAGACTTTAACCAGAGTTCCACTGACTCGGAGTTACATGCATTTAAGGTAAAGTTACAGCTCCTCTAGCTAACTTGTTGGGAGATTTTAGTGTATTCATCCTGGATCACTACAGCAGCAGCTTATAAATATAATATTAGGCTGACTTGGGCAATGCCTAATGTCCATCTGTTCACATGACAGTGTAATCCCCAGTTTACACTAATTGTGCAGTCTCTGCACAGGAGAACCCTGCAGTGAAAATTGCCTCAGCACCTGTGGATACAGTTTACCTGGATAAAGTGCGTGACAGGAACATGAAAAAGGGTTTATTCTCCTGCCTTGGGAACAATTAGCACTGGCCTAGCAGAAACTACATTAAACATTTTTTTCTTTCTTCAGTGCTCTGGACCACAGGAGGATTTAAATAAACACACGTGCTCTGCAGCCTTTTTCCTTCCTCCAGTTTTAATGGTAAAGATGGTGCAAGAGGTTGGCAGAGACTGTCATTCTTTCTCCCCCAAATTTAGCCAGAAACAGATAGCTATAATGAATTGCTCTCTTGGTTCAGGATTTCATCTTTGCCCCTCCTTTGGTTGACCCTATTTCTAAGTCCATTGTGTCAACAAACCAGGTTACAGTCATGACCTGTTGCTCTGGGTATCACTTATACCTGCTACTTTGCCTCATGTCTTCAGAAACTCTCACATACCCCTATAGGTGGCATCTGGTTTGAAAAAATAAGTACTAAAAAAAGATTTTAAGGTCCAGCCTAAGGGCTTACAGATGGTGCACTATCCTTCCCAACCCCTCTTTACCCAGCTTACATGTCTTTTCCTGAGTTAATTCCTCCTAACAACTCACCTTCAACATATTACCTACAAGAAAGGAGTTCAGGCTTTAAAATAAACAAAAACAAAAAAAACAAAAAACACACTCCAGATGTGTGTGTGACTGAACTGAGGAATCAACTCTCTTTGCCTATTACCATCACTTGCTGTCATGTCTATATTCCAGACTATGAGCACTTCAGGGAAGGCATTTATCCTTTACTACTTGTGTAAAACACTTAGCACATCTGAGAATGGTGTAAAATAGAGCAGATTTTATATACATAGGGGCACTCTGCACTGATGTCAATGCCTGCACTATGGCAGTTATCTTCAGCACAGAGCCCACTGATCTTGATTCCAGGATCGTAGTGCCACCAATAATGAGGGCCTTGGTGCAACCGGTGTCAATGCTTGTTGACAAAGATGCTCCTGCCTCACCCATTGATGGGCTATGAGGTGCTGCATGAGTGGGGTCAGGAGAATGGAGGCCATTACTTAGTCACTGATGGGATAGATCCTTCCTCAGGTGGACAACGAAGATGACGAGGAAAGTGGCTCTGCTTTCTTTGTCCTGATTAACCTGGTTAAGTCACCTGGATGTGACCTAGTTACTATCCAGGAATCCTCAAAAGCTAAGACCAGTAGGTATAGCACCAGTAGTCTCCTCTGAATATAAATGCTGTACTTTGACATCCTGTTCTAGATAAGTGGGTGAAGAAGGTGTGATCTTTGCTTCAACACCTCTCTCCATCTTCCATGCAGTACTAAAGAGAGAACCTGGTATAGCTGAGGATTTTTTTCACCAGGCTACAGGTCCTACAACCAGGAAAAATAAGCAGAGCCATGAACCCCAACAATGTTTAAAACAAAAATCCAGCCAGGCAACCACTGGGCAATTTCAGCTACCATGGGGCCTCATGACACAGAAGATAAGAAAATGCAACAGAATTCTCATTTTTTCTTCACATAACAGCTACAACTACTGTCCGAAATGAAAGAACATTCTCTGCTTAAGGAGAGCACCCCTTCTGCACGTACTGGCTTACCCTCCAACCCAATGTTGCTCTACTGTATCACCAAATGGTATTGCACCAAGGCCCTCATTATTGGTGGCACCAAGATCACTGGGGTCTGTGCTGAAGAAGGCAACTGCGATAATGCAGGCATTGGCATTAATACACTGTCAGATAAACCATAAATTCAAAAGAGCTCCATCTAGTGCAGAAAAGGGCATAGCAGGAATATTAAAATTAACCGTAACGTCTACAAGCAGGGGAGGGGGAGAGACAAACAAATAAAGTAAAGGAAAAAACAGGAGAAATAAAACCAGTGAGAGAATGACAGTTCAAGAGGATTCCTAAGGGAAGGATAAACTTGCTCCTCCCCTCTCACTGCAGCACACATGCACAAAATGCAGGAGAGAGAAAGAGCAGGGAGAGGAATCAAGCAGCAACACTCAATACAACCAAGAATCAGCAGCAACAAAACACTGAGAGTACGTCTACACTGCAATTAAAAACCTGTGACTGGCCCGTGGCAGCTTACTCGGGCTCAGGCAAAGGGGCTGTTTAGTTGTGGTGTGGACATTTGGGCTGGGCTGGAACCCAGGCTCTGGGATGCTGCAAGGTGAAAGGGTCCCAGAGCTGAGACTGCAGCCCAACCCTGAAAGTCTACACCATCTTAGCCAGAGCCCTGTGAGCCTGAGTCAGCTGGCATGAGCCAGCCACAGGTTTCTAATCGCAGTGCAGACATATCCTAAGGATGGAATTTTTAGAAGTGCCTAAGGTAGTTAGTCGTTAAAATCAATGGGAGTTGGATGACTAAACTCTGTAAGCACTTTTGAAAGCCCACAAGGCTGCAAGACCAACAGTTAAAAGAAGGCACAAAAAAAGGCAACAGCCAATCAAGAGAACAAAATCATGCTGGACCAACAAACTCTGCAACAAGCCACATAGGCAGTAGCACAGAGCAGTACAGGTCTGTCGCATCTTACGCGCATTTAACATGCGCGATTTCAACTTTACGCAGTCGGCAAAAACAAACAAAAAGAGAGAAACACAACAATTTTAATACTATACCTGTAGTGCGGGCGATTTCGCCTGCCATTGAACTCAATGGGATTTTGGCTATACGCGGTTTTCGCTTTACGCGCTAACCGCGGAACGGAACCCCTGCGTAAGATGAGACAGACCTGTAGATTACTCTACACTTAGGACCAGATCCAAAGTCCACTGAAGTCACTGGAAAGAATCCTATGGGCTTCACTGGGCTTTTAGTCAGGCGTTTAAGTAGGGTGACCAGATGAGGGGAAGAAAATATCGGGACACATGGGGTGGGGGTGCCTGCCGGCTGAGCAAAAAAAACCTCAGTGCTGCCGGCGGATATCGGGACAAAATTTTATCGGGACATCTGGTCACCCTACCTTTAAGCAACCTTTGTAGCAATGATGCAAACCAGCAGCGTCTGCATGAAATAGACAAATTCAACAGAAAAGGTGCAGGAAGAATTTCTCCTAGATATCCCTCCATTTAAAAAAAACAACCAACATGACACATCTACCACCAAAACCAGTGGGTAAAATGGATTCACATATCTGAAGCTCTGTCCTCGAATCACAAAATATTCAGAATGTGATTTAAGAAGCTGGTACAATAGGAAAAAATATTCTTGAATATCTTCAGACACGCAAAAGCACCTGGTTCAGTTCACTATATTTTGTAGGGCCAGAATAGTCATTAAATTTGAGTATTCAGATAATTGACACATATTGGTGAAAATATTTGAAGATCTCCAAGGTGCCACAAATTGTGGCATGAGTGATTATTCATCTGAACATTTCTAGTGCAAAAGCATTATTCATTATTATCCTGCTTTAAAACTTTCAGTAACCTAGTCAAGGAGCAGAACCAATACCATGTGACTTAGGTAACCAACTACACTATGTGAATAGCAAATAGTCAAAAAGAAAAATTTGTGAACAACCCATAGTCAGCTGAACTATTGTTACAAATACTAAACATATCAGAAGGAAATCAGGATCAATGTGTTAACAATTCACTAACCAAAATGAGGTGAAAATTGTTATTTATAATGTTGACCAATGTTATTTATCATGAATAGTGATTGCACAAATCAGATTTTGGCCAGAACACAAGGGTTAACATCCCCTTCTTACAAAAGGGGGCATATTCTTTAACAATAAGAAGTGGTCAGAACTTCGTTTTATGTTTCATTCTATTTATGTTGCAATGTCTGCCCATAAAACTATTTCTTCACGCTCCGGGCAGAAATGATTTGAAGCAGGTGGCAGCAGATTCTCTGCCTGTTAATGTTCTTAGCCTCAGGCTTAAGCCTGGATCTTTTCAGGCACTAGAAATATCCCTGCTTGTAATGTTTGTGGGCAATGTGCGTGTTTTCTCCCCATCAACTCCTGGCAAACCAAAACTTCCCTGTAATTTGATTTCCAAAATGCTGATCATTATCAGAGGTGCATAAGCAGCTTTTGCAGGAGTGCTCTTGAGCAACACTTGTTCTACAAGTCTTAGCTTTGCAGAGGAACTACTTTAAAAGTCTTTTTATCAGACAAAAAGACGAGACATTTTAAAACCTTCAAATAGAATGGATCTTGCATCTGTAGCTTATTTTCAAAGAGCATTAACTGCTGTGTGTAAGAAAATGGGATCAGTATTTAAGGATACCAGATTTGACCTGTAGCCTCATTACAAGAGCAGAATATTTCAGCTACTATGCCAGTGGCACAGTAGGCCTCAGATTCCTGCACAACAACAATAACTTGCCACCAAGGGAAAAAGAGGAGGTGCGGACAGTAGAGTAATCATTAACCTGGATTCCAAGCACACAATAGATGTTTTATTTCTACATGTCAAAAGGTCAGTGTTTATTCCAAACTTATCTCCTGTCGTTCATCGGTCTGATAGACATTCGTTCATTGGGATTATGGCCGGTATCCTATGGTGATGGGATCCTAATGACCTTAACACTGGCAAGCTGCTAGCAGGTACTTAATATCCTCCATATCCAAATGAGGGCACCAAATATGTGCAAATGCTGCCATCAGAATAGACAGTTTAAAGAAAGTAATCATACAGAAGACAAAATAAGGAAAGGAGGGTCACTCCCACAAGCACATTTTTGCCTCAAGTGGCTCTTCTCCTTCATGATCTTGTGACGCTATACATCAAAATGTATCATGTTCATTTTTGTGTTCTGATGCACCATAATACTCATCATAAAAGTTATAGATCTGATTTTTAAAAGTGCTGAGCACAACTCCTCCAAATGGAATCAGTGGGGTCTCTTGGTGCTCAGCACCTCGAATAATCAGGCACTTGTTGTATAGAATATATTTTGCAAAGCCAAACAAACTAAAAGCAATTAAACTCTTTAAAAATAAAATATAAATATCACTAAGGCCACTAACCATCCCAGCAATGCATTAACGGTGTCATTTTCAGATATGATGGCACCAATAGTCCCACAATTTTGCATATATTTCACATCATAATGAAAAGTAAACTTCTTAGTGCCAAAAGGCTAGTGATGTAATACCTACTAATGGCACTCATCCTCCAGAGCTTCTCAAAGCCCTTTAAAGAAATCTGAAAGAATACAATGAATTCTGTGTTCCCTGAAAAAGACAAAAGCTAGTTGTTCTATCATCAGCTGGCAGGGGACCACTGGCCAGGCTTTTTGACAGCCTGATTTGCATATTTAAGAAGTCACATGATTTACGGGTGGGAGACATAATTTTGAAAACTTTCTCAAGCTGGCATGTTTAAATTAGTCCATTTCAGATGCATTTATGGACCATGTGCTTTTATTTATTTATTATTCTGCATCACTGAACATCGTGGTGATAACTGAACAATGCAAATACCATACATTCTGCTGGCAGAGTGTGCTCTCATGCAAATTAAATAAGACAACTTGATAGATATTTTATTAATAAATAATATATTGATTTCCATTGAAGAAGACCCCCCTTCACCAGGGAGAGACTCATTCCAACTTTCATTATACACCTCAGCTCTGTCTGGCGTGAGTTAGTCAAATGTGCTTTTCAGCTCCTTTTACTTGGCATCTCAGTAGGAGCTGCCACACTGTGAACATTACTTTCTGTGAAACTCAGCCCATTGCAAAGAATTTAGCAGCTTAGCATCAGATGCAAGCTGAGCAGGAAGCTTCCCACGTAAAGTGAAATTGGCGGGTACCGGCTTTCCCATCAGTTTTGTGAAAAGACCAAACAAAACCACTTTTTGGCTAGCTTGGTTTGCAAGCTGGAGCCTTGCATAAAATGCAGTTTTCACCCCTGTGACAACTTTGCACTGAGGAGCTTCTATATTCATCAAGAAAGTGAAAAATGTTACAATCATCAGAAAAAGAGAGAGGGTAGCTCACATACTAGGCTGACAAAGCCCTTATAAGTAACTGGATAGAAAGAGTATTATATTACAGTAATGTATAAAAGCGTCAACTGAGCCCAACTGTCCTAGGCACTGTGTATACATGGAGTAAGAGACTGTCCCTACCTGGAAGAGCTAAATGGACAAGACAAAGAAACAGTGGGGAAAAAGGTTATATTCGTTTCATAAATGGAGCACTGCTGGAACAAGCAACTTGACCAAAATCACACAGCAAGCCTGTGGCAGCACTGGGAATTGAATCCAGGTCTCCTGAGTCCCAGTCATGAGACCAACCCTCTCTCTAGACAAACAGTTCAACAAAACTTGTATGTATGAGATTTTCCATCATTAGCTCCTCCAGGTCTGCACTATGACCCCAGTATGTCCAGTAAAGAAAGAAGGGTTTAATTTCCCTACTTCTGCATCAGATAATCAAACCACCCATTTTTGTGAAGGAAAAAAATTGTCCTTTCCTCAAAATGAAAATAATAGCAGAGAACATGAATTGATGACTGAAAAGCTACCACGGATGCCCACAGGATGTCATACATCTCCTTTTCAGGAAATTACAGCAGTAAGGAGAGCAGACAGAGACAGTAAAATGGCAATAAAATGTATTTTAATTAAATTATTCTACAATAAAGCTCAAAGGAATCTAAAAACAAAGGCTGATTATTATCCTTCTCATGCTTATTGAATAGCCTGAGCACCAAATCATTTCAAGATGAGTGCTGAGCTAGTTGCAAATTATGTCACCATGTGTCTCATCTCTCCTTTTCCCTCCCCTTCCTCCTATTTCATTTCATGTTAAGCTACGACGACATGAGTGGGACTCATATTATAGCATGCAAGCAGAAAGAATCTCACTCTTGAATCAATACACTTCATTCTACAAATATGAAATTAGTGGTTGTTATAGCACTGCCGATGAAAAGCGAGAACAAAAGTAAACTGTTACCTCCTACTCTTGCATGTTTGCATTAGACTTTCTTTTTTGTATGTCTGAAAGAAGGATCATTGCCTAAGAAATCCAAACACAAGACAGCTTGATTACAAGGCGAGACCTCTCTCTCATTCCCTCATGTATGTGAAACAGGGATTCAGTATTAACCACTATAACACACACACACACACCATACTGGATCCCCACACGCCTCAGTGCATTATGAAGGGATCTTTTTTTAAATCACTCTTTATTGTTGCCCTTTCTATTTTGTTGAATTTTTCTGTTCTTTGGCTAGAATTTGCTACAAATGGAACAATTTGATTAGTGGCCAAAACAATAAATCCACTGTCTATATTCTTGCAAACAAAAAATGATGGGCCAAACTCTGTCCTCACCCAATAAACACATATGTAACCTCTTACATCAGTGGAATTAAATAGATTTAAATGGAGGCTTAATTTGGCCCTATTGTTTAATGTGAGTTGCTTGCTCTCTCTTTAGGTGGCTTATATGGCCTCCATCATCATAATATATGAGGATCTAACACATACACATGATAGATAGATAGATAGATAGATAGATAGATAGAGAGATAGAGAGATAGAGAGATAGGATAGAAAATGCATGCGTGTAAAAATAATCACAAATTCAATCTTTTTTGTTCTTTTTCTTGCTTACCAGTTAATAGGAGAAATAGCTTGCTTGGTATGGGGAGTGAGAGGTTGCATGTCTAAATGTGCATATGAAGAATGTATTGGTTGGAAACCTAAGCTGGAAAATGGTGCAGTCCATGGATATTCTTATTTCTTGTGGCAGTGAGTGCCATAGCCTAGGTCAAGCCAGGGGCTGCTCCAGGCACCAACGCAGCAAGTGCGTGCCTGGGGCAGCAAGCTGCGGGGGGCGGCATGCCGGTCGCCGTGAGGGTGGCAGTTAGGCAGCCTTCGGCGGCATACCTGCGCGAGGTCCACCGGTCCTGTGGCTTCGGCGGTACTTCGGTGGCGGGTACGCAGAAACGCCGCCGAATCCACGTGACCAGCGAACTGCTCGCAGGCGTGCCGCCGAAGGCCGCCTGATTACCATGCTTGGGGCGGCAAAAAACATAGATCCGCCCCTGGGTCAAGCTCCTCTGAAATGTCTGTCTCCTGCTCTCACAAGCCTCCCCGCTGTTCATCAACAACTCCATTGTACCTGGGAAGTATAGCTGTGATTGGAGGTCACCGAGCTCTCTGAAATGTTTTGCAGATGAAGCCGAACTGATACATTTAATCTTTTCACCAAGAATCCAAAAATGAAAAATAAGCCTAATTTACCCTGCTGCATTTTTGTTTGGTTTCTGAAAGCTCAAAGATAATCTCTGCTTGCAATCTACAGCATCTCTTTTTGAGCTGGATCTTATTTACATCATCAGCAATGCTCATGCTCACAAAGTGAAGAGCTTATAAAAGAAATTAGGTTGTTTTGATGTGGGAGAGGGAAATAAAGGTGATTTTAGAGGGCTGTGACTGAAGAAAAGGGTGATATTTTAGGACTGATGTGGGGTTGGAGGAAGTTAGAGAAAGATACATCCTCCAGAAGTATCCTGGGTTGACTGAATTAACAAGGAAGGAGAAAACTGTCCATCAAATCCCCCTAAGTTTCCCAAAAAAAGAAAGCAATAAACTTTTCCCATAAACTTCACATATCATATCACTTTTGGGAAAAGTCTTGGAGAAATCAGAAAAGGAGTTTTAAAGTTATGGTATTTCAAAAATGTAACATCTTTAATATATAAAACTCATTATGTATGCAGAATGTTTTAGCTTATATACTCTACGTTTGTTCTGTTGACCATACTGAGGGGAAGTGCCTATTAGTGCTTTTGCAGAGGACTGTTGGGGAATTTTTAAAGCTAGGAGAAGCTGTTTTTCTTCATGTACATAGAGCATGATTAAAATATAATTGTTTATCAATATCAAACTGGCTGGTTGCTAAGTCAAGATTTTGCTGCAGCAGCTGCTGTGCTGCGCTAGAGGTGGTGGGAGGGCAGGAAGAGGGTGGAGCAGGCTGGGAGGGATAGTGCGGGAGCAGAAGCCAGCAAGAATGTGAACTGGGGACATGGGCTAAGGAGGTAGATGGAGGCCTGGCATGAAATGCGGGCTGCAGGTAAGCAGGTCTTTAGGCTGGAGACATAGGTGATGTGGAAGTTGCTGGGGCGACGGGGGACAAACACAGGCTGGGAAGGCGCGCACACACAAAAAAGAGAGTACAGATTTGGGAGGGCAAGCAGGGCCGCCCAGAGGATTCAGGGGGCCTGGGGCAAAGCAATTTCGGGGGCCCCTTCCATAAAAAAAAGTTGCAATACCATAGAATACTATATTCTCGTGGGGGCCCCTACAGGGCCCGGGGCCTGAGGCAAATTGCCCCACTTGTCCCCCCCCCCCAAGCGGCCCTGAGGGCAAGGAAAGCGGCAAGGAAATGTAGGTGAAAAAAGTAGATATGGAGAAGGGAATCATAGAAACAGGGGAGGCAAGGTCAGGGGCACGCAGAGGCCATCGAAGGTGAAATGAACCAGGGAAGACGTAGAGGAAGGGTTCAGAGGGTTGAGGGCAGGGCCGGCTCCAGCTTTTTTGCCGCCCCAAGCAGCGAAGCAAAAAAAGTAATAAAAAAATAAAGGCAATTGGCGGCACTTCGGCGGCAGCTCTACCCCGCCGCTTCATTCTTCGGCGGCAATTCGGTGGCGAGTCCTTCCCTCCGAGAGGGACTGAGGGACCCACCGCCGAAATGCCGCTGAAGGCCCGGACGTGCCGCCCCTTTCCATTGGCCACCCCAAGCACCTGCTTCCTGTGCTGGTGTCTGGAGCCGGCACTGGTTGAGGGAGAGACAGACGGGCAGAGAAAGGTGCATTCTTTTGTCCAGGAAAAAAAAAGTACTTTAAATGCTTAAAATATTCTAGGTATAAAACTTTAGAGCTAACCATTGAGCTGGCATCCCACCAAGGCATAACACCCCCTGGCACCTCTATGTTATTTTCCATCCTATTATACAACCATACTGTGTGTTGCCTTCTTTGACCACTGCCACATATTGAGGGTTTAGTTGTTGACTCCATGATTCCCCTTACTAAGTGCGAGCATTTAAATATATCACATCCTACCCCCTCCCATCTGTTGTAGTGTCTCTGTCTCCAGAGTAGTAGTTTTTTTCTGGGTCTTTGAGATTAGAATTATACAAGGACTGTGCAATGATGCAAGTGAGCAACTGCAGACCTGAGAAGAATTTGGTGCAGTGGTGTGAGATGTAAAGGATCAAGGAAGCAATCAGGCTCAGCAAGATGAAATGAACAAAAAGTACTGGCAGTGGTGCAGCTGGGTGACATGCTTGAAGAAAATAAAAAAGTGTGGACACCACAGTTTCAACATTTGTCTGCAGAGCTTTCTCTCAGAAATTGAAGTTTTATTACTCAGAAAGATGTAGTGATTTAATGCTAAACAGGTCACAAATCAGAGAGTGCTTCCCTTGGGAAAAAATTACACCTCTACCCCGATATAATGTGACCCGATATGACACGAATTCGGATATAACGCGGTAAAGCAGTGCTCCAGGAGGGCAGGGCTGCGCACTCCGGTGGATCTAAGCAAGTTCGATATACCGCGGTTTCACCTATAACACGGTAAGATGTTCTGGTTCCCGAGGACAGCATTATATTGAGGTAGAGGTGTATTTGCATCTAATCAGACACCCCAGTCAGAGGCAAAGACAATGAAACGAGCCAACAAATTGTTTCATATACCAAGCTATTAATTATTGGAATGACGCAGCCTAATCATGGAATAACAGCATCAACTTGGATGACAGTGTTCCTATTCAAGCATCCCAGGTCAAATTCAGTTCTAGTATACATGGACAGAAGTCCTAATGACTTGAGTGGAAGTTGCCCCTGCTTATGGCTGGTCCACTGCATTCAATTGTTAGATACATTTCACAACAATAAAAGTTCCACAGATCAGTAATAAAATAAAACAGCAGCAGCTTCTTAAATGGTGACTTTCATCCTGAAGAATTCCAAAGTCTTTTACAACATATCAAACCGATCCATAAGTCACTGTGTACCAAGGCAGTGGTGGATAAATGCAGGAACCTAGGAACACCAGGATCCAGGCCCCAAGTTGGAAAGGGTCTTCTAAATTCAGGATAACAGAGCACCAGGCTCAGAGGATCCACCATCCTTGATGTGGGAGCTCATTCTGAAGGTCTCTCTGGTCAGTGCTCAGTTCCCTTTCAGGGTTTGATTAAGGCACAGGCACTAGTGGCCCATATGTAGGGTCCCAGCTCTGGGAGTCATGTGATTACATCAGAATCTCTGCTTTCATCAAAACAATATTTGTAAAGTATGTTTCTAACCTACACAGTTGCAAAGAAAACCTTGAAAGCATGACCTGGGTGTAGCCAAGGCAGAAACAGCTACCTGAGTCTGCAATAGCAACAATAACTCTGAGATGTGCAAACTACCCCATTTGCTTCAATGGGGTTTTAGCTCCAAACGCCACTCCTTTTGGGAGTCCAACCATCACTCCAGCCTAGAGGACTCTGTGTGGAGCAGCAGAAGAAATGTGCAGCTGGTCTAGCTCTCCTAATAACCCAGCACAGTAGCTGTACCCCAGCTGCTGGGGTAAGTACTGGGGGGCCCACTGTTGTCATCTCCAGGGAATGCTTGTTACCATCCTTTTTGCTCCTGGTGTATGTATATTCTTGAGTCGTAGGAAGAAATATCTCATAAAGCAGTTGATGTTAGAATAAATGGTCTCCCTGAATGTTGTCTGTAGCCTATGATAACTTCTGAAAGCACCCGGAGTCTGAACAATAGCCTAGGAAAACAAGAGAGTGCAAATGTAACCAATCACTAAAGTTTACTCAATGTAATCACTTTGGCAAGTTCCTAAAGCGAGATTTTCTGGAAACAAGAGTATTAGAACAACATAACGTAGCAGAAAATAGCCCATTCTAGATTCACTCAGCAGTGACCCTCAAAGATGGCAGCAGTATTTTTGTCAACCTATCAATTTTGCATAAAAATTCCCCTTTTTAGGTATTTCTTTCCAGCATCCCAGGCTATTAATTAAAAAAAAAAAAAAGGAGCCTAAATAGGCTCGTAAATAAGTAGCCTCAGTTTCAGAAATGCTCAGCACTTAGCAGCTTCCCTTGGCTTCTATCAGAGCAGCCAGATGCTCAAAGCTTTCATAAACCAGGCCATTGTTTTAGAAGCCCAAATATTAACTTTAGGCTCCTATTTTTTTTATTTTGTCCTCAGTTTGCTAATTCCTGCCCCACCAGAACTGCTGGACCATGTCAGATTGGTGCCTTACAGAATTAAACATGCTGCTTTATTGAGACACAGTAGGAGGATAATTATATTAAATACTGAAGGTAAGTTAAATTAAGATCCCAGTCCTATAAGATATCTGTGCACAGAACTCCTATTGACATCAAAGGGAGTTCCAGGCGCAAAGCACTAAGAGCAGCAGGTCCTATGGTCATTTATGTTGTTAGTAAATATTTCCAAGGAAAAGTAGTGTTATTATCAGTAGAGGGCTTTATTATTTTCAACACACATGTAAAATACTGCTCTGCTTACTGTTCTAGAGCCTGATTTAGTGAGGTGTTGAGTGTCCACAACTTCCTTTGAGGTGCTGAACAACTCATAGGATCATGACCTCGGATGCTGTGAATGAACAGTTGTAGATTTTTGAGGTCTGGGATACAGAATGAGAGCTTAGGGTATTTTAATCAAAGGTCTGCTCCTGCTTCCACTGAATCAAATCACCAAAATACCATTGACTTCTGTGGGAGCAGATTGAGGCTCTAAACCCTTTTTTTTATTTCTCCTAAATCATTCCATGTTATGCCTCTAGGAGGGGAGTTGAGGGGACTCAGCACCTTGTACATCAGGTTCATTAGTGCTTAACAACTTTAAAAATGCAATATACTATCTTTTCCCGCCAGTTTAATGGATTTTGAGTGTAAATAGTATGCATTGATTTGTTAGAAGTGTTGTAACCTTTAACCTTCTTGGTGACCACTGGATGTACAAACACAAAGAATGGATTTTAAAATATAGAATAAACATGCTACTCTGGAAAATAATCTACTGTGGGGGGCTTTATCTACATGGCACTGCAGTAACTAACACAGAATATAGGGGAGGGTTAGTAGCAACAGTCATACTATTACATATAATGTTTGTTTATTTTCTAATTATATATATATTAATCATTATGCTCTTGACAAACGTACTAGCTGTAACTGATTATATAACAGATAATAAGTATGTAAAATGTACAGCTATTTGAATCTGTTGAAAATCTGAGCCAAGGGATGCATACAAAAGATTTTATCTATTGATTCCCTTCTTCATTGTTATCCTTATACTTCAGTTATATTGACAGATGTTTACACCCACCCTATTGTTTCCTTGAACTATAGCAATGTTTAGAGCTGTTTAAATGGACAGCGTTCTAACTGAAGGAGGATTTCCCTGCCTCTGACAGAGTTCATCTTTCATCCTACATCCTGTTAAATCATCCCTGTCCAGGATCATTTTTATCCTTGGTTCATATTTTTGAGTAACAAATATTTTGCCTTTGGAATGATCCAGATTGCACCAAATGGCATATATTAATACAAAAGGAAGCAAAATCCCAGGGCTGGTATCCTTCAGCCTTTTGTTTATCCAACTCCCTCTCCATACAAACACTAGCAAATTGCTTTGCTTGAGCATTGTCATAGTTTATGTTATTAAGGAAGGTCTGCTTATCACCAAGGATAGTATTCTGAATGGAAGGTAAACCCAAACAAACAAGTTCAAAATCTATTAAAATGCAGGAAGAAAACTATTATTCAGCATCCAGATGATACATTTTCAGGATAATCGTTCCATAAACATTCCCAAAATATACTCATGTGGGGCAAGGATAGGTATTGGGGATGGGGGGGAGAGGCAGAGAGACAAGGTGAAACAAGAAGAGGCAGAGTGAAATTCTTCTGCTCAGACACCGGTATTGGAAAATTGTTGCAAGTGACACAGCAGGGTTCAAACATTTCTCTCCTGGGGAGGAATTAATAGTTCTGTCTCCCACAAAATTGAATGCAATCCTGAAATTCCTGAATGTTATTAACATGGCCACAATCTCAGTGCATAGACATAAATCTACCTTGCTCAAACAGCTTCCTGCACTTTGGGGCAAAAATAACTCACCTCAATACTTCTTTATTAGATCCCAGCCTGAGGGGAACTGAACAATAATCATGCAACTTGGGAAAATATGCAGGGAGTCAATACTAAGGACTAACTAGGAAGCGGAAGAAGAGCAGATTGTTGGTTGTTTTGTTTGTTTGTTTTTTATGCAGCTACATGAAAGAGATTATTATTTTATTAACAGTACTCTAGCATGCCTTGGTTCTGACGTTATTTGAACAAACTATGCCTGCTACTGTATTATATAGTGATACACAGCTCTGCAGGAGACAGGATGCCTTGAACAATTCCCATTTTAAAGTATGTCTAGAAATTGCATGTTTAAAGCTGAATTTACATGTTGAATGCAAATCTTTGTGACTGAGCTAGCATATCAAACTGGTGCAGCTGTACACAATTAGAGTAACATGCGGCTGCTATTCAAAAGAGTCTTTCTTTACACTGGTGTACAATATGTTTGGTTTGTTTGGCAATATATCACTGCTCTTCTGCATGTGGGATTGTTTGTGAATTAAGACTTGTTAATTTAAAAGGATTTCATAAACCTTGAAAATCACCTTAGATATCATGGCAATTTGTTGGAATAGAAGCTGAAGTTTGGTTCAGGAGAGTATTAATTATTATTATTATTTTAAATAATACATGGATTTTAGTAGCAGTGGTTTTTTTAAAAGATGACATTTCATTAGGCTTCAAAACCTGCAAAACACACAAGTGTTTTAATCAATGGCTAAATGATGCCTTTCCATTTTCTAATCTTAGAAGGTGTCAAAGCTCTGCTAAGGATTCCCATTCAAATCAAGCAGAAGAGAGCATCACAGATGGAATACAAATACACGGTAGAGAAGTGGAATAGGGTTAGTGAAGTGTGCAGTTGGCGAGATTGATGTTGATACCCTTCACTGCCAAGTGAAATGCCAATAATGCTTGTATAGCATTTTGTGAGGGCAATGGGAGTATTGATTTTGAGCAATAATAAAGAATGAAGCAGCTCTCTCAGGTATAAAAATATTGGCAACTGTTACAAAGAATTGACTCATAGAGGCCTGAGTGCCTGCCTATCTTAATACAAATAATTCAGGCTTCAGAAAGATTTCAGGAGCAGCCAGGCATGGTCCTCAGGCACATTCTCTGCTATTAATTTACCTGCAGCTTTCACAAGCCTCTCAAGTCTACCAGCCAATTGGTCTGTGAGGTGCAGGGACAAAATGGATTTCTCGCAACAAGCCTTCAGACAATATGAAAAACCAGTGGGGCCATGAAATTTTAACATATAAAAAATAAAATTTAAAAGTTACATTTTTTCTTGGCATTTTTATCAGATAATATATATAGCTTCCATGAATAATGAACATAATTCATAAATGCATTTAAACACATTTCATTGGGAGCTGGAATTTTGACGGCCAACATTTCTAGCATACTATTTAAAATATTTTTACTCTCTGAAAAACAAAGCAAAACTCCTAGAACCCAAAGATATTTCAGGTAACAGTAAGTCCTGTGAATTCTCTGAGTTAGAATATACTACCTTTAAGCAACAAAATCAGGCCTCTGTAGGATGTTGTAAGGTGAACACTCAAAAACTAAGCTATCTAAAATTACTAGTCACTTTTGAAATTGTAGGGCACATATATATTTCATTCAGCACCTAGCACAATGGGGTCCTGATCCATGACTGGAGCTTTTATATGCTACTGCAATATTATCCATACACATTCACGTACAGTGATGTAATCCATAAAGAGATAAACAGTAGAGCCTGGGATTCATTACATTTATACTGTATTGGTGACCACCTCACCCACAGTCAGCCCACTAATCCATCTCTGTTAGGACTACTTCTAACATTCCAAACCTCTGAGCAGCTTTCAACGTCCATTAAAAATCAAAATCTCTCTTCCCCTCTGTGATGGGTTCGGTCACAGAGACCACCTTGGGACTGTCACCTGACATGCTGAAGTTACTTCTGAGCCTGTTTTCCCTGCCAGCTTGGGACTCCAGAACCCTGCCTTGTTGAGCCAGACACGCTAGCCTGCTGCAACCCAGACCCATGGTCTGGACCACGCCCCCAAAGCTGCAGGCTTTAAGTGAAAACAGCTCAGCAGGTTATTTGCCTCCAGCACCCAGACACCCAGTTCCCAATGGGATCCAAACCCCAAATAAATCCGTTTTACTCTGTATAAAGCTTATACAGGGTAAACTCATAAATTGTCCAACCTCTATACCACTGATAGAGATGCACAGCTGTTTGCTCCCCCAGGTATTAATCACTTACTCTGGGTTCATTAATAAACAAAAAAGTGAATTTATTAAGTATAAAAAGTGGGATTTAAGTGGTTTCAAGTAGTAACAGACAGAACAAAGTAAGTCACCAAGCAAAATAAAGCAAAACACCCAAGTCTAAGCCTAATACATTAAGAAACTGATTACAGGTAATATCTCACCCTCAGAGATGTTCCAATAAGCTTCTTTCACAGACTAGAATTCTTCCTAGTCTGGGCCCAATCCTTTCCCCTGGCACAGTCCTTGTTAGTTCCAGCAGACATCTGAGGTGGAAACTCGGGGTTTTCTCGTGACTGGCCACCCCCTTTGTCCTGTTCCACCCCCTTTTATAGCTTTGGCACAAGGCGGGAATCTTTTATCTCTCTTTCTAAATGGAAAAGTACCAGATTTAAGAATCATGTGACATGGTCTTCCATTCTCCCTGGGCTGTCCCACACAGGAAGGTTTGCAAGTAAACAGAGCCATTTACAGTTCACGGATTCTGAAGCACCCTTAATGGCTTCCACTTAATGTGTTTACATCAGTAATATAAGTTTATATCTTATTCTCCTAACTCCAGACATAGAAATAATTCATGAAAACAAATGGGATGAACACACTCAGTAGATTATAAGCTTTGTAATGATACCTTACAAGAGACCTTTTGCATAAAGCATATTCATCGTATTCACATTCATAAGCATATTTTCATAAAGCATATGGAGTGCAGCGTCACACTCTCCAATGTAATTTTGGGAAGGGAATTCTACATTGGATGGAGGTGCAGGAATGGCAATAAATCAGACATGAACTAATGACAGATTTAATTCAAGGAAATCATCAATTGTTCACAAACAAAGCATGAGCCGAAAGATGCAAAATTATTACAAGTAATTTCCAGTTCTACTAATGCAGCACGATCCATTCATGAAAAGAGTTTAATATTTGTTAAAATAAATAAAGAGAAATCAACTTTCAAATGACTGGCAAAATGGTGACCTACTCTGTACAACTACACAGAACCCTGCTCTTTCACCTTCTTGTATCCAGCTCACCAGTTGAAGATCCATCATCAATTCCCTAGTCACAGTTCTGTCTGGTTCCAATGCCAGTGAGCTACAGCACATTCTGAATTCCCTAACTTCTCTCCCTGCTTGGAAACCTGCACTTCGGTTCACTTCTGGCTTCATGAAGTCAAACAAACCAGCAATAGGTAGGAGGTACCACACCCTATCACAGAGGATCTCAGGCAATCAGGAGTCACCCAGGGAAGCTACGTGGTCCATAGAATGTGGGTGAGAGATGGGACCCTGCAGATGTTATTCCATACAGGAATCCACAAAGCAAAGTGCGAGGCTTGGGGGAGTGACTGATATAGGTACCTATGAAGTGTGCATAGGCCCATTTGTTTAGCTAGAACTTCAAATTTATCAGGGTACAATTATACTGTACAGATAAGTAAACAGACAGGGGACTACAAGCGACTGGGATGGAGTTATGAAATAAAAAATATCCATGAAAACTGATTCCAAGAAAATATTTTAAAACTTTAATGGCTCCTTAACTTTAATGGCTGAATTTTTCCAAAACATCCATGGAACTGTCATCCTTATGGCAACCAAGGAAGGCAGCCAAAGGGGGCTCTACTCTTGTGATGTTTTCATAGCCTTCTGGACACAGAAGTTTACAGAATAGCCTTCTGCACCTGGATGAGATTTTTCACAACAATTCCCCTGGGCTACTATAGCTTGAATGGAGCTATACGGTGATTTCCTGCTTTAGCAGGTGTGGCAGGGAGAGAAGAGGAGTTGGGAAAAGAAAATGTTTGTATAGGGTCTCTTCATCATTAGCCAGCTCTCACCAGAAAAGACCTCGGTCTAGATGAATTCCCAGAGAAGCTTCTTTTTCCTTTCCCTATATCTGTTATGTGGCAGACTTGTTGCAAAAGTATTTTGGCATATTCCTTTGTTTCTCTCATCCATGGCTTAGAACAAAACTAGTAAAACTGTAGTCAGTCAGTCAATTACAGGAGACACCATTGTGCTCCTATATTGTGCCTCTGTATTGTGATGTCTGGTTACTCTCAAAAGGACATCATATTAACAACAGTGGAAGCAACACAGGAACTCATGCAGGTGCTTGAAATCTATTAAACAGAGTTACAGAGCACCCACACACTCACTAGCCTTCTGGGAGTATGAACTGATTCCTGCTTGGCACACATGCTCCTAAGAGCAACAGCCATACTAGATCAGAATAGTGGTCTATCTCCTCCAGTATTCTGATTCACACAATGGGCTGTGCTAGATGATTCAGAGGAAATGCTGTAGTCAGTTGTGAAGGGATAGTACCAAGGAAAGCTTCCCTCCAATCCCCAATAGTGAGATTTTGGCTCATGCTTGGACACATGAGGGTTTACAGCCCAAACAAAAGATCTTTTGTTTTTAAAGAAGTTACTTTTACAAATCTGGATATTCTTATTAGACATATAAAGATCTAGTTCTTCTGAATCCTACTGAGCACTTGATCTCAATGTTATGTGGTGGCAATGAGATCCACATGCTAATTGTGCACTGTGTGTGAAAAAGTGTTTTCTCTTATCAGTTCTGAATTTGTCATCTTTCAATCTCCTCTTGATTCTATATTATGAGACCTTTTCTAGACCATGTATTCTTTTATATAAACTTTTATCATATCTAGGGTTACCATATTTCCACAATCAAAAAAGAGGACACTGGGGGGGGGAGAAGCCCTGCCCTAGCCCCGCCCCCGCCCTGCCCCCATCCACTCCCTCCCACTTCCCACCCCCTGATTGCCCCCCTCAGAACCCCAACCCCCCACTTCTTGTCCCCTGACTGCCCCCTGCTGAGAACCCCCCACCCTAACTGCCCCCCCTAGGATCCTACCTGTCCCCTGACTGCCCCGACCCTTATCCACTCGCATGGGTGGCAGGGTTGTAGAAATTTTGGTGGTGCCCAGAACCCACCCCCCCCCCGACCTGCCTAAGGCTCTGGGAGGGGGGTTGGGTAGGGGGAGGAGGTCTGGGGTGCAGGTCCTGGGCTGGGGATTAGGGTGCAGGAGGGGTGCAGGGTGCAGGTTCTGGGATAGAGTTTGGGTGCTGGGTGCAGGCTCTGGGATGGAGTTTGGGGGTGGGAGGTGGTGCAAAGGGAGGGGGTGCAGGCTTTGGGAGGGAGTTTGGGGGTGGGAGGTGGTGCAAAGGGAGGGGGTGCAGGCTTTGGGAGGGAGTTTGAGGGCAGGAGGGGGTGTGTGGGAAGGGGTTTGGGAGGGAGTTTGGGGATAGGAGGGATGCAGGGGTGAGGGCTGTGGGTCGGAAGATGGGGGTTCATGATGCAGGGGCGGCTCAGGACTGGGGCAGAGGATTAGGGTGCGGGGGGATGATGGCTGGGGCTGAGGGGTTTGGGGCGTTGGAGAGGCTCGGGTGGAAGGGCAGGGTAAGGGCAGCCTGCCTTGCCATTAGTGGATGGGGGACGCTAGGACCCAGGGGCAGCAGACAGCAGTTGCTGCTGGCTCTGGCAGCACAAGCAGACAAGGGAGAGGCAGGTGGGGGGGGACAGGGACGCGTGGGGGGGGTGGCAGGTGGAGGCCAGGGAGCCATCCAACACTCCCCCGCTCCCTGACTGCCCCCCCCGACTCCCCTTATCATTCTGGCTCCATGTGTTTGCAAAACACGCTGCCTGGTGGGTCGGTTTGTGTGTTACACAGGGCTGCAGACAGAGGGAGGGGGGAGCAGAGGAGGGCTCTGGCTGCTGGAGGCCAATGGGAGCGGGTCAATTGGCCCAGCTGCCCAATCAGCAGCCACACTCTGCATGGAAGGGAGGGAGGGAGGCGAGGGAGAAAAAAACCCCGGACATTTTAACCTTGTTACCAATTCCTCCCGGATGGCTATTTAGAGACGCAAAAGCCGGACATGTCCGGGGAAATACGGACGGATGGTAACCCTAATCATATCCCCTCACTCATCTTATCTCTAAGGTAAAGAATCCCAATCTTTTCCAAATCTCAGGAGTGTTTTTTCCATTCACCCAACCACCTGTGTCTCCCATCTCTGAACCTCTCTCTATTCCCTCTGCATCCTTTTTGATATGGGGTTACCAGAACCGAACAGTGCATCAGTTGAGGATGTACCTTTGATTTATATAATGGCATTAAAGGGGAGATTGTCACAGGGCCAATAGCAGTTAGGCATCTACCTCCCACTGAAAGTCAATGACAGCTGGTGCTTCTCATTTGAGCCTTTGAAATTCTCCCCCATAATTTTTTCCATATTATCCATCACATTCTTTATGCATTCTTGACCACTGTTGCACATTGACCAAAAGTTTTCATTAAGTTGTCCACAATGATGCCCAGGTCTTTTCCTTAAGCCAATACAGTTAATTTGGAGCTCAGGCATGTGTAGATCATATTATGCCCTCCTGTCTGCATTGCTTTGCATTTGTCAACATTGAATTTCATTTGCTATTGTGTCACCCATTTATTTAGCTGGCTTAAGTCCCTCTGAGGTTTCTCAGTGTCTTCCTCTCATCTTGAGTAACCTAAATAATTTTGTATCATCTTCAAGTTTTGCCATCTTGCTACACACCACCTTTTCTAGATCATTAATAAATATATAAATGGTACAAGTCCTAGTAGGGAAAGGGAAGGAAGTTGCACAGAAGATATGAAAGCGGCACTACACCATACATTACATATTGTGTGTGAAGGTCTGCATGCTTGGACAAAAGCATAGGTGTGGAAACCTCTTTGTAAATGTATCTGGGGAAAATCATTTCTTGAGGCTCCCAGTTCCAAAGTCCTCTGTTTAAACTCCATACAACAGAAGCTCAATTGCAGAATTAAGATTAGTCCCTACCTGGGCGCCAAAACAAGGGAGCACTGCAGACTCTGCTATGATAAAATCCACAATGGCCAACTTTTTAGGAGAACACATCTCTGAATTGACATAAAGATGCTGCGCTTCACTCTTTGAATCTCACAGGCTATTCCTGTTGATTAGACAGTGGAGGATCATAAAGCCATCAAACATCAAAACGGTCTCAGCTCTGCTACTGTGTCTTGAGTCTTAACCCTGCTGCCATGTTTTTGTTCTTTTACTTGCCAAGGTCAGGATCTAGTTACTCAAGCATGTCCCTGAGGGGATTTCAGGGCATTTCCAACATTGATCTTTTTATTTTGTTTCCTTTCCCCCTCGTTCTTGAACATCCTTTCCAATGAACTTACAGAAGACAGCCAAAGGTAGGGAAAATTGTTACTTGCTCTTTTTACAAAAGTATATACAGTATTTCAAATAACATGTCTGCTACTGTCGTGTACTAAGGGAGAGCTTTCCTTCTACAGTTTGTTGAGCAAAGCTATTAGTGATAGGCTGACAATTCTCAAATTCTAGCTATAAATTCTTTTATAAATTGAATTTGATCATCTTGAAAGGTACCAGACTGAACACCTGGAGACTGAACTCATTTATTCACAGAACTGGCACAACAGAGAGTCAAATAGTGCAAGGTTTTTACACCCGGCCCCACTGCCGTGCTTAAAGCCTAATCTGGAGAGACCCACCTCTGAGTTGAGAGACTAGTACAGCCTCCATGCTCACTTAGGGGCCCAATCCTTCTCTCACTGATATCACTGCAAAAACCTCAACTGAATTCAATGAGAGAAGAATCAGACTATTGATCATCCTCTTATCTGCAGAGACTGCCAACAAGTGTTCCAAATAGTATTAGTTTCGATAGTGACATCTGTCCTCTAGGAATGGTATTGAGACCCCAGATACTAATGATTATCAGATTTTCAAAATACCAGAAATCTAAAGACACAGGCAGAAATGCACGTGCAGTTATCAAAATTGTGCATGCAGGTCAAGTATCTGCTTGTGCAAAATGTCCAGCTCAGTGTGAACTATTAATCATGTGACCTTTTCAGATCTCTTATAAATCCTTTTTTTTAAACCTAGAGTTTAAAGTACATTTATATAATTTGCACTTTCATAAGGAAGATCGTGATTTCTGTTAGGCTATCTAGTTGTTATAAGCTGGGATTGGATCTCTGAGTTCTATGTTTGGCTCTCTCACTGACTGTGTAACTACTTAACTTCTCTATGCCTCCATTTATCCATCTGTAAAATGAGGAGAATAACATCTGCCACAGAAGTGTGTAATGAAGCTTAGGACTTAGTGTTTGTAAAGTGATTTCATTTCAAATACTTGGATGAAAGATGCTACAGATGTTCAAAGTATCGAGCCACCTTATCTAGCCAATATTGTGATGATTGTGTCTACCAACACATTATTACCCCTTTTAAACTCTAACATTTGTGTGCATTCATGGCTTTTTACTATGCATGTGGCAAAAACATAAGAGACTATGTTCTACCTTAAAATGTTCCACATTACTAAGCAGAACATTCTGCTGCCAAGTGCAATGATAGCTAATGCACATCGCATGAGACCCGCTGCTGAATTTTCAACCTCCCTAAGCCCTGCTGAATTTTCATCACAAGCAGTAGCCTGCAAGCCCCAAGTCGTTAAGCGTGGTTATGGAAGAAATCTGGAGGTGGAAACCTTGTCAATCACCTACAATGGGGCCTTGCTCAGTGATAATAGAACTACTGCTGCTGCCTATGAGAGATTACTGCTAGCATTTTGGAAAGGCAGCAGGATAACCTTTCTTTCACACAGCCAAAGACCCAAAGTGTCTGACAACTTTGCTGTAGGGCTTTTTTGGTTTTGTTTGTTTGTTTCCTGCTTCTCCCCTCCCCCAGCACTTGAGAGATTTTCAAACACTTTAAAATGAAAGAAGTTGAACTGACATCCCCATATATTTCTGCATTGCACTCTCCACAGCACTTCACTCTTAAATAAATACATAAATAAAACAGTTAAATTATCTATTACGACTGCTGGTCTGACCCTTTCTCCTGGATTTTACATGATTCTCCTTCAGTCATATGAGTTTATTACCATCGTGCTTTTATTCAACTCAGAATGCAGTAAAGTACCGTGAGTCTGATTCTGCACCTTGGAAGCTTTGCCATTGACTTCAGTGGCAAACCTATCTATCTATATATATGCAGGAATTTATAACAGGCTCATTTCCCTTGCAATTAAGAAAACAAAATATAGAGATTTCTTTTCCTCATGTAAATTGCATCTCAGTCTAGCCTGATATCGGCTTTGAATAAAGCTAGATTTTCAACAGTGGCTGCTGATCACACCTCCTGCTACAGCCTTGAAGTGATGAGCTCTCTCATTCCCTTAAGACAAGCTCAAGAGCTGTATCTGAAGATCCAGGTCACTTCTATCATCTCTCTGAGTAGAGAACAGAAGTGTTCAAATAAAAGGGAAGAATGGAAGGGAAATGGGAGCCCATCTCCATGCAGCTTAAGGGACATGAACCAAACAGGCAGGGATATTAGTGGCTGAGCCTTTTAAGTCCAAGGTAGCACACAATTTGAGGAAGAGCTCTCAGAAAGGCTTGCAGCACTTTAACAAAATATGCTGAGCTGCTAATAGCTGAATAGCAGATGGTGATACACTACAAACCTGACTGACCACCTGCCGAAGGCAATGGGAGACTCTCCATTAATTTCCATCAATACTGAAGTTCAGGACTATCAAAATGACTTTGAATTTCACAAATGACTAATCAGGACTTGATGCTGGCATCCATACATGCAGCAGCACCTCACAGTGACTTTAGAGGGAACCTGGCAAATCGTGAAGTTCCTCCAATTTCAAGTAATATTTGGGTTTGGTCATCAGGATATAAGGGACAGTTATGAATGTAATCAAGCTTTTCATACAGAATAATAATAATAATAATAATATATAGTATAGCGAATCTCAGCTGGATGCAAACTGAAATTCATACCTGAAATGTTTTCAGTCATTCACTTTTATCACCCTGAACACAGTGCTGAAGACAAAATAGCCTTCCATAATAAAAAGATTACTGAACAAACAAACACCTTCAAAATGTAGATACATAGATTATAATTGTAAAGCACCAGCAGCTATGTGGCGCGGATGGCACTTCACAAGTGCATAGATGTTAAGTGTACAGCACTTCACAATCAAAGAAGAAGAACATGCCCCTGCCTCAAAGATCTTTTGATCTAATTAGACAAAATACAGAGCAAAGGAGCAGCAGCAGGGTGGAAAGAGAATTGATTGAAGCAATGCAAATAAAGGGTAAAGTTAAGCACAGATCTTGTTAGCTCCATACTTTGTGTGTTCTCTCTCTCTCTCTCTCTCTCACACACACACACACCCCTTAGACTATGTACAAATACAAGGTTTATACGCCTCCTTGATCAAAAACGAGTGTGTTTTCAGGAGGGATTTAAAGAGAAGAGCATGAAGGGTTGTCGGACTGGTTCAGGGAGTATGTTCCAGGCAAATGAGGCCACATGGAGCAAGGCCCTGAAATGGTAGAGGGAGAAGCCACACGAAGGAACTTGTTAGCTGTGCATTTTGACTTGAACGAAAAGTGTGAAAGACAGAATAAAGGGACCAAAGCAGACAGGTATGAAGAGCCAGGGTGCGTAAGGTTTTGAAAGTGAAGCCAAGGAATTGATCCTGACAGAGAGGAGGAGCCAGTGGAAGGATCTGAAAAAAGAGCTAAAGATAGTCAGTGTGGTGGATTAGTGACATGGATTTATTCTTGTATTTTGGACAGATTGAAGGTCAAGGATGCTGATGTTCAGGAGCCATGGAAGAGAAGATTCTGGTCATGAAAGCAGGAGATTGTCAAGGCATGATAGCACTGTAGTCATTGCAAAGTAACTACAATGATATGATGCCTTTGTATATACAGTCCAGAACTGCATTGGCCTTCTTTGCTGCCATGCTACACTGCAAAGCCATATCTCAATTGCCAACCATCATCATTCTGAGGTTTCTCCCTTTTATTAAATATATCTCCTGATATATCAACTTGCAATTTCCAAGTTTAATCTCCTTTTATTTGCTGCCAATTAGGGCTGTCGATTAATCGCGATTAACTCAAAACAAAGTAATCGCAATTAATCGCAGTTTTAATTGCACTGTTAAACAATAGAATACCATTTATTTAAATATTTTTGGATGTTTTTCTACATTTTCATATATATTATATTCTGTGTTGTAATTGAAGTCAAAGTGTATATTATTTTTATTACAAATATTTGCACTGTAAAAATAATACAAGAAATAGTATTTTTCAGTTTACTTCATACAAGTACTGTAGTGCAATCTCTTTGAAGTAAAAGTGCAGCTAACAAATGTACATTTTTTTTCTTACATAACTGCACTCAAAATAATGTAAAACTTCAGAGCCTACAAGTCCACTCAGTCCTACTTCTTGTTCAGCAATCGCTCAGACAAACAACTTTGTTTACATTGGCAGGAGATAATGCTGCCCACTTCTTGTTTACAATGTCACCAGAAAGTGACAACAAGTGACAAGAAGTTCGCATGGCACTTTTGTAGCTGGCATTGCAAGTTATTTCCTTGCCAGATATGCTAAACATTCGTAAGCACCTTCATGCTTTGGCCACCATTCCAGAGGACATGCTTCCATGCTGATGACACTCATTAAAAAAATAATGTGTTAATTAAATTTGTGACTGAACTCCTTGGGGGAGAATTGTAGGTCCCCTGCTCTGTTTTACCCGCATTCTGCCATATATGTCATGTTATAGAAGTCTCGGATGATGACCCAGCACATGTTATTCATTTTAAGAACACTTTCACTACAGATTTGACAAAATGCAAAGAAGGTACCAATGTGAGATTTCTAAAGATAGCTACAACACTCGACACAAGGTTTAAGAATCTGAAGTGCCTTCCAAAATCTGAGAGGGATGAGGTGTGGAGCATGCTTTCAGAAGTCTTAATAGAGCAATACTCCAATGCAGAAACTACAGAACCCAAACCACCAAAAAAGAAAGTCAACCTTCTGTTGGTGGCATCTGACTCAGATAATGAAAATGAACATGCGTCAGTATGCACTGCTTTGGATTGTTATCAAGCAGAACCCGTCATCAGCATGCATACATATCCCCTGGAATGGTGGTTGCAGCATGAAGGGACATATGAATCTTTACCGCATCTGGCACGTAAATATCTTGCGAGGCCAGCTACAACAGTGCCATGTGAAAGCCTGTTCTCTCTTTCAGGTGACATTGTAAACAAGAAGGGGGAAGCATTATCTCCTGCAAATGTAAACAAACTTGTTTGAGTGACTGGCTGAACAAGAAGTAGGCCTGAGTGGACTTGCAGGCTCTACAATTTTACACTGTTTTCTTTTTGAATGCAGATTTTTCTACATTGTACATAATTCTACATTTGTAAGTTCAACTTTCATGATAAAGAGATTACACTACAGTACTTGTATTAGGTGAATTGAAAAATACTATTTCTTTTGTTTTTTACTGTGCAAATATTTGTAATCAAAAATAAATTTAAAGTGAGCACTGTACACTTTGTATTCTGTGTTGTAATTTAAATCAATATATTTGAAAATGTAGAAAACATACAAAAATATTTAAATAAATAGTATTCTATTGTTTAACAGTACGATTAATTGTGCGATTAATCGCAATTAATTTTTTTAATCTCTTGACAGCCCTACTGCCAATATATATAAATTCTCTAGGTTTAGTTTGAATATTATAATTACATGCAAATAATTAAAACAGTTTTATTATGCTGGCAAAGTCAACCAGTCAAAATTTAGGAAACACCATAAGAACAGCCATACTGGGTCAGACCAAAGTTCCATGTAGCCCAGTATCCTGTCTTCCAACAGTGACCAATGCCAGATGCCCCAGAGGGAATGAACAGAGCAGGTAATCATCGACTGATCCATCCCCTGTCACCCATTCCAAGCTTCTGGCAAACAGAGGCTAAGGACACCATCCCTGTCCATCCTGGCTAATAGCGATTATTGGACCTATCCTCCATGAATTTATCTAGTTCTTTTTTGAACCCTGTTATAGTCTTGGCCTTCACAACATCTTCTGGCAAAGGTTGACTGCGTATTGTGAGAAGAAATACCTCCTTCTGTATCAAGATTGTCTGTGAAATTTTAATTCCGATCTTTTTGCTTATGCTTTTGCTTATATAGTGTTTAGTTACATTCTAGGTTTTCTATAGAACCTGGCTCTTGACTCTCAATCCTGTGCTCTATCCATTAGGGTATGCTACCTTCACCAGCTCTTCTCTCCAATCTCTCCATAACACACGCTGCTATTTGCACAACTTGCCCACAAACTTCTTTTTCCAGCTGCATCCTCACCACCGCCAATATTACGTGCAAGACACACGTGTCAATCCATCCCTGACACGGACTTGCTTAGAGAGATTTTTAAATGAAATATAGATAAAGCACTGATTTGTTCCTCTAATTTCCCCACATTTAATAAGTTCATTGGTTATTCATGGTCATAGGTTGCCAGGTTACATAAGTGAGGGTAAAGAAACTAGAAGGTGTTGCATGATAGAAGTGATGAACAAGGCTTTTTACGTACAATGAAGCAACAGGATATTTAGTTTATGCAGAGGGGAGAAATATGGCAAGCAATACTGGAACATTGGAGAAATAAATTAATAATTAATAGCTTATAAATGTGTTAACAGCTCTTTACAATGACATGAGCTTACAAATAGCAGTTTATTAGCAAAAGATCACTAACTGCTTATAAATGCGTTGTCAAGGTTTTCACAGTGGGAAAAAAACATGAGGGCTTTAAAAAAGTGTCAATAATTAGAACTCTCCTAGGTTGTAACTGTCACATAAACAGCTTGTAAATGACTAAAAATGCCACTCTAAAGTAAACTTCTCCTGCTGAATGGCTGGGGTTTTGTTGTTTTTTTGTATTTGTTTTTATTATTCTTGCTGTTGTTGACAAAACTAGATTGGAGGTCTGGCTGTAGAGAGGACATTCTAAAGTGTCAGATGCCATGCAAACACAGCAAGTTCAGTTTTTTGTTTGTTTGTTTTTTTTACTAAAAAGAGTAATAATAAAAATCCAAAGGTAATTCATGATTGGAATAGTCACATTAGATCATTTCCCTTTGTTCTTATTCAGAGAGGATGAAAAAATCCATATTGCGCAAACGTAGTATTTGCTGGATTGCAGCACCATAACATTTTGTGTCACATGTTCAGGCTGTTAAGCTGTGCAGTAAACACCAGGTATAATTCAATCTTATCAGTGTACAGTCGGTGCAGTGAAGTAATACAGCAGCATTTCACCTTCAGAGATCTAAGGCCTGGTCTACACTACGACTTTAATTCGGATTTAGCAGTGTTAATCCGAATTAACCCTTCACCCGTCCACACTACAGAGCCAGTTAATTCGAATTAAAGGGCACTTAAAATCGATTTCTGTACTCCACCTCGACGAGCGGAGTAGCGCCTAAATCGATTTTGTTAATTCGAATTAGGGTTAGTGTGGCCGCACACCACCGAATTACTGTGGTTAAATTAATGGGGTAGTGTGGCCGCACACCACCGAATTAATGTGGTTAAAAACCGAATTAAGGTGCTTAGTGTGGCCGTGCACAATCGAATTTATACAACCTGTTTCCCAAATTCGAATTATCTAAATTCGGATTAATCCTGTAGTGTAGACATACCCTAAGTTAAAAATTTCTGCTGAGGCAACAAGTGGATATTTTGGTTTCCTATTACTCGGTGCTGGTCATTTGCCTTCACCACATCACACAAGTGACATACATTTCAATGATTCTAAGTCTGGAAAAGACTTTGAGAGACCATCTAATCCATCCCTCCACACTGAGGCAGAACCAAGTATACCTAGACTTCCCCAACAGGTGTTTGTCTAATCTATCCTTAAAAACTTCCAATAACGGAGATTCCACAACCTCCTTCGGAAGCCTATTCCATATAGTTAGAAAGTTTTTCCTAATATCTAACTTAAATCTCTCTTGCTGTAGGTTAAGCTGATTACTACTACTTCTACCTTTAGTGAACATGGAGAAAAATTGGTCACTGTCCTCTTCACAACAGCCCTTAACGTATTTGAAGACTTATCAGGTCCCCGCTCAGTCTTCTTTTCTGAAGAAGCATTCACAGGTTTTTTATTCTTTCCTCATAGGTCAGGTTTCCTAAACCTTTTATCATTTTTGTTGCTCTCTTCTGGATTCTCTCCCATTTATCCGTATCTTTTTTAAAGTGTGGTTCTCTCCCCGCTGAGGCCTCACCTGTGCCAAAAAGAGCAGGACAGTTAACCACCCATGTCTTACATTTGACACTCCTGTTAGTACACCCCAGAATATTAGCTTTTTTTGCAACTGCATCACATCGTTGACTTATATTCAACTTGTGATCCACTATAACAGGGTTTCTCAAACTGGGGGTCGGGACCCCTCAGGGGGTCGTGAGGTTATTAAATGAGGGGTCACGAGTTGTCAACCTCTACCCCAAACCCTGCTTTGTCTCCAGCATTTATAATGGTATTAAATACATAAAAAGGTGTTTTTAATTTATAAGGGGGGGGTCGCACTCAGAGGCTTGCTATGTGAAAGGGGTCACCAGTACAAAAGTTTGAGAACCACTGCACTATAACCTCCAGATCCTTTTTCAGCAGTACTACTATCTAGCCAGTTATTACCCATTTCATAATTGTGCATTTGATTTTTTTCTTCCTAAGTATAGTTCTTTGCACTTGTCTTTATTGAATTTCATCTTATTGATTTCAGACCAATTCTTCAATTTGTCAAGGTCATTTTGAATTCTAATCCTGTCTAAAGACATCAAAGTGCTAGCAACTCCTCCCACGCTGATGTCATCTGCAAATTTTACAAGTAGACTCTCCACTCTGTTGTCTAAGTCATTAATGAAATATTGAGTAATTCCAGACCCAGGAGAGACTCCTGCAGGACCACCTAGAAACAATGCCTAGTGTGACAGCAAACCATTGATAACTATTCTTTGAGTTTCAGAGTAGCAGCCGTGTTAGTCTGTATCAGCAAAAACAATGTGGAGTCCTTGTGGCACCTTAGAGACTAACAAATTTATTTGAGCATAAGTTTTCGTTAAACTGACCTCACACTTGGTAAAGCATCCTTTAATGTATTTATACCCGCTCCTGTATTTTTCACTTCATGCATATGATGAACATGAAGTGAAAAATACAGTGGGCTCTAGCCCACGAAAGCTTATGCCCAAATAAATTTGTTAGTCTCTAAGGTGCCACAAGGACTCCTCACTGTTTTTATTCTTTGAGTATGTTCGTTCAACCAGTTTCACCCCCATCTTATAGTAATTTCATCTAGACCATGTTACCCTAGTTTGCTTATGAAAATGTCATTTGGGACTGTCAAAAGCATTACTAAAATCAAGTTATATCACATCTACATCCTCCTCCACATCCAGTAGGCCAGTAACCCTGTCAAAAAAGGAAATCAGGCTGGTCTGACAAATCCATGTTGGCTATTATCTATAATCCTATTACCGTCTAAGTGCTTACAAACTGATGGTTTAATCATTTGTTTCAGTGTCTTTCCAGATATCCAAGTTAAGATGACTCATCTATAATTTACCTGGTCCTCTTTTTTCCCTTTTTAGCATGTTTGCTCTTCTATAGTCCTCTGGGAGTTCACCCATCCTCCTGGAGTTCTCAAAAGGTAACTGCCAACTCTACTGAGATTATTTCAGCTAGTTCCGTAAGTACCCTGGGTGCATTTCATCAGGCCCTGCTGACTTGAATACATCTAAGATAAGTATTCTTTAACCTGTTCTTTCTCTATTTTGCTTGTGTTCCTTCCTTCTTGTTGATTCTTAACACAATTAATATTTTGTCACAATCTACCTTTTTTTGTGAAGATTGAAACACAATAGGCATTAAATACATCAGCCTTCTTGATGTCACCCATTATTAGCATTTCTTCCCCACTAAGTAGAGGACCTACACTTTCCTTCATCTTTCTTTTTCTCCTAATGTATTTATAGAATCTCCTATTGCCTGGCATATCTCTTGCTAAATGTTACTCATTTTGTGTCTTTGCCTTTCTGGTTTTGTTCCTGCATTCTTGTGCTATTCTTTTGTACTCTTCCTTAGCAATTTGTCTGTGTTTCCACTTTTTATAGGAGTCCTTTTTGATTTTCAGGTCATTAAAGAGCTCCTGATGGAGCCATATTGGCCTCTTATTATTCTTCCTTTCGTTCTTAGCACTGGCATAATTGGTTTTGCACTTTTAATACTGTCTCTTTGAGAAACTTCCAGTTCTCTTGAACTCCCTTAATACATGCACAACTGGAATAACAGGATACTACCAGGCAGGACTGTGCTGTATTGAATTCTATGGCTTGTTTTATGCAGGTCAGACTGCATGAACATAATAATCCTTTATGGCTTTTTTTTTTAAACCAATAAATACGTGATTTGGCGGAACGCTGTAGGGAAGCCCATAAAGATCCATTCACACTATGCCTATTAATTCCCCACTTCACTTTATTCATTTTTAATTTTTTTGGTGTAAAGATTGGCAGTACTGAAATCCCACCCCCTTATTCTATTTACTGCTAGTGCTCTAGTTCAAGCCTAAATAAATGTTACATCAAAATCTATGTAAATATGAAATAAACATAGGAACATGTATATATGGGAGGGAGCTGAGACCCAGCTAGCGGAGAATAACTAGACAGGAAACTGCAGCCTGCTTAGGAGGAGAAAAAGGTATGAGTCAAAGACAAGAATAGCCATATTTTAACATAGCTCTTAGTTCATTCCAATTTGCTTTCATACATTGAATTCCAACTACCACCATATTTCGTGAGGAGCTAGGCTGGACTAGCTGAACTGATCCTGTTCACCACAACCCTAATTCAGTTGAGTCAATAGGACTAGTCATATGCTTAAAGTTAGGCACATGCTTAAGTATCTTGCTGTATCTGGGCCATATAATCTTTATTGCTAAAGCTGAGTATTGTTAAGAAGATTCTGAAACACACACACACACACACAGATTCTGACTGCACACTGGTGAGAATCAGGAGTCAGTCCACTGAAGTCAATGGAGTCACACCGGTTTAAAATCAATATAAGTCGGCTCAGACTTAGGCCTTGAGTGTCTAAATAGAGATACTAAATAAAAGGCTTATTGGGTCCTCCATCAGAAGGCTGATGGAGTGATATCCCCTTATAACCCAGACCATGCTCTAGTTTGCATGATGCTGGAGAGATTAAAACTGTGCTTTCTCTGGAAATGATAAAGATATGCTATACTGGTCTTTTTGCTGTCCCCATGCCTTCTTCCTTTAGCATCCTGCCTTTCCCTTCTGGTTGAATATGCCATCCCCATAGCCTTCCTGCTACCCTATAGGCACACTCATACACCATCACACCAACAGATTTTTTTTTTTAATTATTTGGGGTTGAGCCTTTAAAGCTTAGATATGGTAACTTTATTCTCAACAGAAGCAGAGTGGTTATGAATACCTTATATTGAAGTCAATGAGGTTGTGCAGACACAACCCAAGAATTTGGACCAACGTATAAAGAATTATTCCACATGAGCAGATGGTAACAGTTGTGCATAATGTTTAATGAATGCAAATTGTATATACAAAGGGACAGAAAAGGTTAAGTGAGAATTATTGAAAACCCAAACTACAAGAGATGCCATAGCAAGCAGTAAGGCTGTACACATTAAGACTAGTTAAAAGAAGTATAAAAAGGAGTCAGACAAAGGTTATGTGAGCCAACTTACTCACTCTGACCAAAATGAGCACTGAACTATAAAATATTGTAATTATATCTGAAGATGGCGAGGTAATTGTGGTTGTCCTTGCACCGAGATTTCAGAAGTAAAGATACAAGATCAAATGTTAGGTGATCTGCTGTGGAAGGTGGGTAAACTGACATGAAGAGCAGAAATCAGACTGTTAAACAATAATGACTGTACTTTAATGTATTGCATTCATTATCACAGTCATTCTTTTAATACCTTATCCACTATTCAAGTAAGTCCACTTTCCTAGCCAGTACTCTACATAGATGTGCAATTTAAATTTGGAAGCTGTTCATGCTCTCATTTTCATTGGGTGAGTTCATTAATAGTTTAAACATGTTTTTATTCCAAGCATTTGTTGCAATCAGGCAGAACAGCAGCACCCTTTCCAAACAGCTACAGCACAGTGGATAAGACCAAGGAAAATGACTCTAAAGAAGAGCTTACATGTCCGACATTAAACATTGGAGTGTTGTGAAAAAGGCCACATATGAAAGTGATGTTTACTATGAGTGTGTGATATACTAATTTCCTGCTTCACTCTTATACTGTCAGCTATTGGATCCACACAACTTTAATAGAGTCCTGAGAGCTATTAACACAGAGCATCTATAAAGACAGATCATCCTGACATTACTTTACAAACCTAATTGGGCTGTCTGGTCAATAAAATGTCTCTAGAAAGGATCTTAAATGCAACAGAGCCCATTACAAGCCAAAGTGCTTGCTTTAAACAGCAGGTAGTTTTCATAAAATTTAAACTAATGAATTGTATGGTTCATGATATGTGCAGTACTGAGGGTACTAGAGATTAAAGTCTGCTTTTTATCCACAGAGTAGGTATATTGTAGGTGAAGCCAATGGATTTCTCCTCTCAACCTTATTTTACCAATCATTTAAATCCCCTATTGTATTATGATGGATTTCAAGGTAAAAATCATTCACCCACAGGAGTAGAAATAAAAAAAACCCTCAAGAACAATTGTCTTTATTGGTTTGTGCTACTATGTGTAGTTTCATATGAACAAAATAAAATATTCTTTTGGAGACAAAGCTGCTCTAAAAAAATACAAACAACTTAGGAGCCTATTTTCAAAAGTGACTTAGGAGCCTACCTCTCACTGAAAGTTAATGGGACTTAGGTTGCTCAGTGCCTAAGCACTTAAGTTATTTTGATAATTGGATGTAGGCTCCTACGTCACTTACGCACTTTTGAAACTGTTACCCATGGTTTGGGCATAAACAGAATCCAACATACAGCTCTTCAAATTAAAGTAATGATCTTGGACACATTCATAAAATGTGTCCCAAAAACAAACACCAGTGATAAATCACAATATAGTAAGTATAGCGAAGGGTAAATCTGAAATTATCTTTTTTTGGTCTCATTTTTAATTTCCAAATTAATGAATTCTAAAATTTGTGTACACACCAAACAATATATTTTACACTTTATCCACATGTGGAGTGAGTGTAGAAAATGCTACTTTGAACTAGTAGCATAATTTTTATGTTACAAAATGCTTTCCACGGACAGAATTGTCAAGGATATAAAAGTTAGAAAATACTGTGCAGGAGTGAGATCAAATTCACTAATAAAGTTAAAACTCAAAAATAATTCAAGCATAATACAGGCAAATAAAATGTCCCATTAGTGTTTTGATTAGAAAAAGGTTGATGAGAGATTCATACTGGTAGCATCTTCTAACCAAATAGCTCTCTGGAGGCTTGCAGGTAGCCTCAATATTGTAACTACCTTATAATCGCAAAGTGTTTAGAGACATCCAAAACCCTCACAAAAATTGGGCTTAGATAAGTGGAAAGTATTTCATAGTACATACTGTTGTTGGGAATTTCATTGAACATTGGTTATCTGCAGGTTGGTTTTAAATAAGAGGATGGACAGCACTGATTTTCTAATTGGTAGCAACGATCATTCATAGTCTTCAACTCTTAAAGTGGGTGTGTTTGAAAAGTAACCACTACCCCATGAGTGACATAAAACTTTAGTGGGTATTTCCCAGTGAAAGATCATACATTGGCTATCTGAATGGTGGGTTTAGTCATTTAAAATATTTGCATATCTCTGCTTTTATGACTTCAGAGTTTTTGAATGGACAGTGTGGTTGTTAAAACCTTCTGAGACATGCATGAAGAACTACGCTTTCATGGTACTTGTGCAACAAATAAGACGACTGATGAGCAATCCTCTCATGTACATACTGCTTGGAAACATTAACCTGTAGGGTCTCTCTTAAAATAAAAATTCTTTTGTACCATGGTGTATAGCTCCTGCCTTGTATCTGGCGGGGAATGTATTATTACCCACTCTCTAATGAGGAACTTGCAACAGGCGTCTGTTTTTCACTTCAGGGAAAGTCAAGGAGGCCAAGCAGAGGGCTGGGCTGGGCTCATCTGGGACTAATTGTTCCATTAACCCAGGATCCTTCACCCATTGAAATCAGTGGAAGTTTTGCCACAGGCAGCAGGCTCAGGCCTGCATGAAGGAAACCCAAGAGCTACAAAAAAGGGAGAACAGTGATGTTTCTCCCTCCTTTTGATGTGGGTTTGGACTGACCTGGAAACCAGCCCCATTGTGAGCCGAGGAAAGACTCTGATTTTTAAAAAACTCTCTTGTTTATTGAAGTTTGGGTGTGAGAAGACTGTTTTTTACTGAACTGTGTATGTAAGAAGAGCTCTCTGACTGGATTGGTCTTCTTGAGCCAAATTTCTTACTTTCAGCCTTGACTTACGTGGCCATAATATCCCCTTTGCCCAGTACAAACCACATTAGCAGTTACTCTCACCTCTCTGCTCTATGAATGAGTCAGAACGGGCTATGTAAATGTGAAAAGCTGTAGGACAACAACATAAGGGTATTTCAAGTACTGCAGTATGAATATAAACTAAAGAAACTTGGGCCAAATTCATTCTTGGGTTTAAGTGAATGATGTTATACCGGTGATGAATTGGATCCCTTTAATTTCACCATAAATAAGCAGTTTCTGTAGGTATTTTGAACAGGGTATTTGGAAAATACAGAAAAAAAAAATTCCTTACAATGTAAACTGAGCACCATGCAAAGACATCTCATTAGTTAGACAGCATACTTCAGCCAGCTCTATGGCAATCAACCCTAGCCACCCAGGTCTTAGAAAAGATCTCTCACAGGAACCAACATGAAGAGCAAAAAATCTATTTACAAAAACTGTTCCTGAAATAAAAAACAAATAAAAAAATCCCAGAACTTGTTATCTTGAGCCGGACCCAGGAAAACAATGAAGAAAAACAGGGAAAAAAGAAAAATGGGAAGATAGGGGAGAAAAGAAGAAGAGATATTCAATAAGGGTTATCTATACATACAATTCATGTAATAATAAGTCTCCCATAAGTGTAAGAGGTACATTTCTCCAATATAGCTATTTTGAGAGATGTGAGGAAAAATGCCTCCCTATGCATTCTACCTGTGATCTTCTAAAGTATATGTGAAAACATCTCTCCAAGTACGGTGATCACTCCACCTCAGCACATAGTGAGCTTTCAGATATTGACAGAGTTTCACATGGCAAACGTTACTTTAGCATTTTCAGGAAACTCCATGCCCCTACTCACCATAAGAGTTTTAAACACTTATTTCTGAATATGTGATGATACTGTATACATTTAAAAAAGTCTCCTTCTGCAAATTGACTTGTGGAATGGCAAAATTAGACCTGCGTTTTTTTTTAATAAGGCTGGCTTTGGAGGTCTGTATAACGATTGGAGGTCTCTGCAACATTTCTTTTTTCTGTGGATCCATATGGATTTAAAATCAAATCGATCATTCAGTAAACCATTTCCATTAAATAGTTTAGCAAAAAGTTAGTTTCGTTTCACATGACTGATTTAATTCCTACCATCAGTACAACTAAGTGTACATATAATGTGCATACAACTAAAGAGAAAAGTAACTTGACTACAAGACAGCCCTGAATAAGTCTTCAAGTTCAACCTAAGCCACACACTACTTCACACAAGCTTAATTAAAATCACAAAATCTGACTTTGCATCACCTGAACAAGAATTCATGCCCTGAAATGTAAGCACTCATCCACTCATCATGGATCTCAGGACCCATTACCCAGTAATGGAAGTACACCCCAGTACACCCCTTCTAGCTCCAATATCCATTATCTCATTTGGATTAATCATGATCTCATCTCCCTGTTAATTGAACATTCGGTGGTCACTCTGGAATGAGGAGATTCGTGTCCTTTTGCTCAACTGTAGACTGAGATCCAGATGCTGAAATGGAAGCTCCAGAAATTGAAAAACACACAAACTAGGGCACAAGGTTATTTCATCAGGAATAACAGGGGCCTCTCTTTGTAATATAATCTGGGGAGACAAACTTGTATTGAGAAAACAGGCTTAAAGCTATACAATGTCTGCTATACAATAATACAACCAGCAAGTGGAATGTAAAACAATTTAAGTGCATTAATGAATGAGCACGAGATCTGCAAATATTTGATACTTAAAGTTATGACTCACAATGAAAAGTGGAAAAAGTCATCACAGCAAATACACTTCAGCATGTGCCATGTATACTACACTCTAATCGAAAGCAGCAATCTGCATCTGCTTCTAAAAAGAACTGCTTCTGAATACTGAGCTGTTTTAAGAATGTTATAATGATTCCATTATAATGCTTTTGTCATATCAAAGGATCCCAAATCATTTTCAAAATGTTAATACAGAAGTGAATTGAACAATCTGAAGAGCAGCCACTTTTGAGTTGGAACAAAAAGCCACTGCAAAACTATTTAGGAGAGTGTCATTTAAAACTAGCAGAGTAATTAAAATTGGCAGAGTGTAATTAGAACTGTTGGAATTTGGCCAAGGCAAACCCTGGCCATCACCCTTCCTCTTGCAAAACAGAATCCTTTTGTGATGTGGGGGAGAGGAGATCTTGGTTCAACTCTTCAGTTTTACAGACCACATGAAAGATGGCATCTTCAACAGTACAGTGCCTCCTATCACCATGCTAAGAAATGGGCTCAATATTGACTCAAGGGAAGGGGTGCCACCTATTGAATCATCAAGACCACCTTCTGCAGACCCTGGTCTTTAGAAGTCTCCAAGACAAATGCTGACCGGCCTTAGAGTTGCTTAGTCTGAGACACCTGAAAACGTCACAGCCTGAGGCATTGGGGCTGCAGAAGTATTCACAATTTAGGAACTCAGCAAAATGAATAATATGAATGGTTTCTCATATTTAATTTCTGATGAACTTCAGAAGCTTAAAATGTCCTATTCAGACTTTTCTTGTATTTTCTCCACCTAGATTAAAATGTTGCATTTTAAATTCTTTCTTTTAATGCTATTGCTTTCCTGACAAGCCCACATTGGTTAAGCCCCTAATTAGAGAATAAAAACATGCAGTAAATTATTTTTAATATGGCTTTTATTTGATGGTCTTCATACTAAAGTCATTTGTTAATGAATGGAGAACATTCTCAATAATTCTTCTTCTCCTATTGAAACTGATAACACCATTTGGAATTATGATAATTCCATATACGTTTCTCGGCAAAGAAAATTAATATTTGATAATTATTTTATACTCCTCACAGATTCCAAATGGATTTATGAATAACACTAAACTATTGCATATTGTACTGGACATAAATTCCATGCCCCTCTCATGTGCAATTCAAGGGACTAGATTGTTAATTAGGAAGCCAGGTTAGCTGTGAATTTATGTAACTTGTACATGTGCAGTAGTATTTACTGTTATAACTATATCAAGAACTGATCACCATATATTTTTCATATACATGAATACCCAAAGTGTACAGTACGACAAGATGGTGCACATCTATGTCTAAAGTTGAAGGGAAAAAAACTGTATGGTCTAGTATATTAAAGTATTTGATCAACATGTATGCCATCATGTAATTAATGATATTGTTACATACATGTGTGAGCACATACTTTCACGCATATATATAAGGGGTGGAGTTAAAGTTATACATACATCCTTGACCTTAATATTTTCTGAGTTTTGAGACCTTGTAACTTTAATATTCATTGGCATCTCTTTAATTGGGGCTTATTTAACAAAACTTAGTTATGGATTTATCTGTACATACATATACATACCAAATGCATGGGGGGTGGGGGGCGTGAGGGGAGGACAGAGGAAAAATAGGGATAAACATGTAAGAGCTTACACACCTTGCAGTTCTAATTCCTGTAATGAAGTCATAAATTGCAGGATAGAAACTGAATCAGGAAATTTGACTTTTAAAAGTGCAGTTATTTAAAACACAAAAAAAGAAAACAGGAAAAATATAAAGAAACATGGCTAGAAGTTTCTAGATTGAGAGGACAGAATTACTACACGTAAAATGTTTGTTTGGTTTTTTAAAAAAAAGACAAATTACCTGTGGTCCTCTAGACACTCACATAATATGAGAAATCTGGTGTAATTGGCAAAAGCTGTCATTTCAAACCCAAAAGAATGCTAAAATGCCTTTGTTTCACACTAGAGGTCACCCCCGGTAAGAAAATATAATTGTAGCATCTTTTATTTTCCCCCTGTAGCTGTTACAATATTGAAGAGCTGTTCCTTATAGCAAAAAGATTGGATTTTTATGAGGCTGGTGTGCTAAAAATCTTTCCAGCAAAGTAAAAGGAGTCTGCATTCAACAGGATTCACTCTCCATCATTATAAAGAAGCTGGTATTGACCACCTACACTATGAGACAGCATTTGTTAGAGACACCAACCACCTAATTTTTAAAAATCGTTGTAAATAAATCATGGGACAACATTTTTGGTTAATTAATATGTTATTCTTATCACAAAACAATGTATTTGTTTTTTCTTAAGTTGTTGATAAAAAGGTCAATACTGACTTATGGCAACATATAGCTGGCATATAGTTATATCCATTCATGTACTGAATAATATTTTAACTTGGTTTTACCTACTTTATTGTATAAAATTAATCAATAGCTTCTTTGAATATCAGCAAAAAGTTTTCATATGACATTATAAAGACTAAATATGATTTAAGATGATTTTAAAAATGCAAAAACTCGTTGGTGCTAAGAACAAAGATTTCCAGATATAGCTATAGTAGCAGCACTGGTTGCATGTGTGTTGCTGTAAGTTGCTTCATCCTCTTCAAATTTTAACTTTGCTTATGGTTTCAAAAATAAATCTACAGAATATTTATTAGCTATACAGATATTTACATAAATAAGAATAAAATAAGACTTTTCATTTTCAGCTCTCAAACTGCTCTGTGTAAGTGCTGTGTACTCCTGGATGAAAGGCAGCAGGATGTTAGTAGCTAAGGCTTAAAACATTTCCTTTATTGTCAGGTTCTGCTTCACTCCCCATTACTTTTTCAGCACAGAAACTTTATTCATGATAGAGATACAAGTAATGCTTAGGCCAAAAATCTGACTGTATTGAACAAAATCAAACTGACAGGATCAGGCCACTGGGTTTTGGTTACTATGATTCTAGATGGCTTAAAATGATAAATGTGCCAAGCCACCTTGGATAGTCAGTGAACCATAATATCTACCATTTCCCTGAATACTCCAGACAATTACCCATCTGGCTTGCCTGGATTTTTCCAGCTTCGTTTGGATAGGACATTCTTTGTCCAAAATGATTGGCGTGTGTCCAACCTGAAATGTTGTCTTATGAGATGGTTCATCACATGATCATGTGGTTTTTCGGCTGCTCTCTGGGAAATAAAGCAAGGTGCCTGCAACAACTCTTGGGGGATGGGAAGGAAGAAATGAACCAATAAAGAACATATCAGAAAGCACTGTACTGCACATACAGCTTTATATTCTACTTGCCCAGGCACTCACATAGGCTTTGTACAGTGATGTGCACCCTGGAGATGTTTAACTTGCATTGGCTTGATTTAGTAAATTGGAATAAAAGAATTAGTTTTCTTCTGCTCTTTTAAAGGCAAGCAGGATTGTATAGCAAATCTGGGAGATCTGTCAGCTCTACTCAAGGAATTTGTTCTTTGTACTGTTTGTGAGAAAGTGTTATATAAATGTAAGATCATTATCATGGTAAAAAAAACTGACATTTTTGCTTCAGCTAGTGGGAGTTTGGAAAAAAAAAATGTGTTCAGTGAGCCAGCTTGTTTATGCAGAAAAGTTATGAAGTTCACACAACTCGGGAAACTTAATTAAAGTCATGGATTGCAAGATCCTGTTCCAGTGCAGATTAAAGAAATTGAGTAGGTTATATAAATAGAGTGAGAAAAATTTTGCTTGTGTTAATTGTGCTATTCTCTCTCTAAACTTGACTAAAGTACTCATAGCTGCAGGAAATACAGGTCCTCTGGACTGTCTTCCTAACTGGGTGTCCTCCAAACTAGCAAATGGAAAGTTTTTTTAAAAAAACATCTTGTTAAGTGATTTGTAGAAAATGCTAGCTTAGGCTGAATTCTGAATTCTCTTTGGGTGGAAGGTCAGTTTGTATCCATGCACAAATGGTTTTCAGACCCTGATGGAAACGTGATTGATAGGAGTATTATCTACATCAGCCTAACCCAAAATATGGGGGAGGAGGCGGTATTAAGGGCTAGCTGGGGAAGCAGAGAAGATGGGTCCCTCCACATGGTGGGTTTGGGGCTCGGAGCATTAATTTCATTTTCATGAAGAGGAGGCACAGCAGCCAAAGGTTTGTGAAACACTGCCCTAGAGCAATTTTGCCTCCATAACCAACATATTTTATGCCAGTATTTATACCACTACACCCAGGTACAGCCCAAACCTTATTGCCACCGTTCACTAATTTCCTGCTAGCCAGGTCTCGGATGAGGTCAGCCTCTTGGGTATGTAAGAATCCTGATTGCAATGTGCAGCGACATATCAGGTAAAGCTGTAGTCAACCACTAAACCATCATGGGATATCAGCTCACACACCCTTGGAGGTACAAGTGCAAAATCAGCTGCAGAAAGTATCAACAAGCCAATACCCTAGAAAACAGCACCACTGCATCAGTCCATGTCAGGCAGACTCTGACAAGAGAGCCCTAACACAATTTTCAAACCACATCATCTGGATTGTTTGCAAAAATGCAGCAGTAATTTTAGAAGTTCCATTTAGTGATACAATCAAAAGTTTGGATACTGATCAACACATCCAAACATTTCCGATCAAGAAAGCAAAATGAAAATCTCACAAACAACAAGTTTCCTTGAGAGATTTCATGGAACTGTCCATGTAGGAAATGGCATGAGAATAACCTTTCACAGACTGTATTTAGGCACAGCACTTTCACTTCTAGGCCTGATTATTTAACAAAGATTTACAGAGGCATAAGAACATGAAAAAAAAAAGTTATCCATACATTTTTAGGTATCAATAAAAGTTCTGCTTGAGTGTGCAGTGAAGATTTCTGTCAGTTGTTTTATACAAATCAATTTACCTTTTCCTAACCCAAAATAATTTTAATGCTCTGTGTACAATAGAATTTTTTTTAAACCAAGTTTGTAAGCAGTTAATAACATGGCGGGCTTTAACCATGATTTGTAATCATGACACAACTTGTTTAATATGTGGTTAGTAAGCATGACAGCTAACCACATATCACATTTGTTAGTGGCTTAAGAGGGCAAGTGGTTATATTCCTGTAACAAGATGTTAATACTCTTATTTCGCTGTGTACATGGGATACCGTACTGCTGCCTGTGTAAATATTTTGGCTAGTCCTTCTTCCTCTCAGATATTTATGAAGTAGGACATCTCAAAGTGCATTGCTGCATACACTGCCGGTGCCACTCTGTGTACGTGTGCTCTTGGCACTCCATCACCTGCCAAGGGAGCATGAAATGGCTTCTCAGAGAACATCAAGACACACAAAGACAGCATGGTAAGAATGCATGTTCTAACACAGTTCACGCTGTGGGTGTGTTGTGAAGCTCTTTGTTTACAACTCAACACTTGAGTTGCATCCATTTCAGGTAAGTGTGTCATGCCTGGTTAAAAAAGCTCAGCTCTACTTATGACAGAGCCTAAACATGTTGCTTGTTCTATGGCTGGATCATAACATGTAGCCCCCATACCTATGACATATATGATATCTCACTTCCTGTTCTTATCAACAGCACAGTGCTTCTCTAAGTTTACCCTGATGTTCCCAACTTTGCAGATCCAGCAGGAGCTACTTTCTCTAGCATCATGACCACTAATTTTCTCTTTTGCAGATCCTTCTCTTTACACTATCTTTACTGGACTTTCTTCCAGGTTAGTGACCTATGACAATGGTCAGTGGAAATGGCAATTACACAGAAGAGGATTTAAGCAGAGGGGAGGAACCAACAAGGGCAAGGGGAGAGAGGTTAGTGAACCTGCAATGGAAATATTGTGGGGGCTCTGCCACCATGTAAACTTGTGCATGTTTCAGAAGTGGAGGGGCAGAGACAAGAGCAGGGTCCTGGAGGGGCTGGAACAGGCCCAGAAGTAGGTAGGAACCTCCAGGACCTGGAGCTGGGTGCCCCTGCTTCAGTACCTCTCCTCACTCTCGCTCCTATCCTCCCGCCCCCCCCCCCATCCCATTTACAGGGAGGTTTCTATTCCCCTGGATTTAAATATTCATACTGCTATTCTTATACACATTAGAATGAAAAGGAAAAAAAAGTGGTCCTGATTCTGGTCTCTTGGTAACTTTACACACATGTAGCTCCACTGGACTGAATCTGAGCAGAGGGGGAAAGGTGTCTCAAACTGAAATAAGCCACTCCTGAAGAGAAATAAGAGTACCTACATGCAAGCTTGTACAAGTTTAACTAAACTGGTTTAGACACACACCTTTAGTTACAATGGTACGGATACATGTACAAGGCCTCAAGTTGCACTGACCTAACTAATACGCTTTAGCAGAAACCAATTTAGTTAAAAATCAGTGCAACCCCTTTCTTTGTCTCTATTCCTTACCAACCTAACTAACTGGATATAAGGTACTCCGAAAATAATTGAAGAATATTCCCACAGGGATGGTGGGGGAAAGACGAGGGAAAGGTGTGCAACTGATTTAACTAAGGGCTTGTCTACACTACCGCGGTAGTTCGACGGCTGGCAATCGAACTTCCGGGTTCGATTTATCGCGTCTGGTGTGGACGCGATAATTCGAACCAGGAAGTGCTCGCCGTCGACTGCGGTACTCCACGTCAGCGAGAGGAGTACCGCGGAGTCGACGGGGGAGCCTGCCTGCCATGTGTGGACCGCGTCTGAACCGCGGTAAATTCGAACTAAGGTATGTCGACTTCAGCTACGTTATTCACGTAGCTGAAGTTGCGTACCTTAGATCGAATTGGGGTGTTAGTGTAGACCAGGCCTAAGACACATTTCTAAACTGATTTAGTTAAATTAGCACAACGTATGTTTAGAGAAGGCCTTATTTACACAGCTGCAGTGGTCCTAAAGGGCCACGCACTGCAGCCAGTAGTTGGAAAAGTGGCTGGGGATCTGGCTTACTAACGTGAGATCAGAATCATGCCCTACATGTGGAAAATTGCAGTGGAAATTTATACTGATATGTCATGATATAGTGAAATGCAAGTCTTGTGCAGTCTGCCCAGCACGACTATTAGAGCAGGTCAGAAAAGCTTCGACGGAACCATATTCTGTCAGACTATGAAGTTCCATCCAAATTGAAATGCTTCATGAAGTTGTGTTGATATTGTCAGAAATTTGTTTCAGTAGAAAACCCCAAACATATTCCAACAACATCAAAAGGCCCCGTTTCAACAACTCAAAATGAAACATTTCAATTTTTTGTTTTGAAATGACTTTTCATTTAGAATGTCTTTATTTTGTATTGTAATCGCCCAAAAGGTCAAAATTGAAATGAAACATTTTGATCAACCCAAAATTGCTATTGTTTATTTACTGAATTATTTTAATTTTCCTTCACAGAGTTTTGAAATTTCCAGGTTTTGTTTGGACTCTGAATGAAGCCAGATTTAGAAATCTCAAAATCAGAATTTCTACACACACACACACACACACACACACACACCCCGCCCCCACAGCTCTAATGACTATGCAATACAAGTAGAATTAGGGTATCACGTTGGCTGGTGAGAGAGTTTCAAACATAAAAGATCCCTGCCCCAGACATACTTGATACATACACCTAATTTCCTAAATATCTGATATAATGAATGTACAGTACAAACATTTGAGCTGCACGTAAGTTTATGATACTATCTTCTGACTTTTTGTAATCGTTACAGAAAGTTGCAATTGATGTATGGAATGCATAACAACCAGCTGCGTGTGCAAAATATAGAAATAGGTGGGTAAGGCTTGTGGCTTGGGCTGAGCGAAGGGGGAAAGACAAGGAAGGGACAGATGAAAGTCCAGAGATGAGCGAAAGAGCCTGATTCTACATTGCTCTGCAGCTTGCAGTGTTGTTTACCCTAGTGTAAAGCAGAACCAGAACAAATTCCTTCCCCTATGAAAAATACCATGGGATCTTTAATGTACTCATGGAGCAGAAGGACCTCAGTTTTTAAAGGATTCATCTGAAAGACTTACAAGACTTACAGTAAACTCCATGGTATTAAATGTATCCATCTTAGAGGGAAGAATGGCTGAATTAACCCATTCAGTCTGCACACATCAGACAGTGCTGGATCTAGGGGCAGGTAAACTAGAAGATGTTCGCCTCTCAAATTTCTCCAATCCCACATTAACTCAGAGGATCAGGAATCGTTAAACACCCTGCTGCCCCTAATATTTTGCTGCCCTAGATGACCATCTGTTCTGTCTGTATGTTAGAGTGCGAACAGGCAAGAAATAATCAACACAGAAGCATCCTTGATTCAAGTTGATTAGCATTGTATTCTAAATGCGGGTAATGGCCAGCTTATTGCATTTTACTCATCAGCAATTGCCAGTCCTTGTGCCTGCAACTTCTAGTCCCAACAGGCTCATGAAGATGCCTGGTGAATCAACACCACTCCCAACTCTCACAAGAGCTTTGTCGTATCACACCGCTCACATCGGTAGTTCCATATTCCAAAAGCTGCTATTAGATATGTCTGAATTTCATACAACGTTAGTCTCACTTCCAAACTCAATGTAGATTTAAAAAAAAAAAAAAAAAAACCACACAATAGTACTCAGTGCAGGCTGCTTGAAATATTACTTAAATATAATAATTCATTGTCTGTGGAAAGGGGAGGTAATGGCTATTTCTTATCCAAAGGTCTCATCTGACTATTAGAGCAGCAGTATGAAATCCATAGCAGAGATCTCCCTACTTGATATCTAAGCTTTTCTCTGTGTCATTAGGTTCACTGGTCTACCAGGCAACTTCTAGGAGTGGTTCTGAAAAACATCCAGTGGAGCAACATTTTATTTTGGGATAGGTAATTGTATTGTAGTGAGAAACTATGGAATTGATTATGCCTGCTCCTTATACAAGCATGGGGGGGGGAATAGCTCAGTGGTTTGAGCATTGGCCTGCTAAACCCAGGGTTGTGAGTTCAATCCTTGAGGGGGCCACTTAGGGATCTGGGGCAAAATCAGTACCTGGTCCTGCTAGTGAAGGCAGGGGGCTGGACTTGATGACCTTTCGAGGTCCCTTCCAGTTCTATGAGATATACCTATCTCCATATATTAACTATATTAACTAAGTAATGGAAGGCAGGAAGTAATGAGCATTCCCCTGCAGTTCTTGCAAGGGCCAGATGGAAATGCAGGGGACTCCCTATGCCTCCAGTGACTCAAAGTATCTCAACTTGTATGGAGACGAGAGTAAATTCTATGATATTCATAGACAGGAGGATATGGGACAATAGCTCTGCCCTACCCTAGGAGCTGACAACTACATGGAGGTTAGTAAACTGCATCCCACCTAGGGCAGGGTAATGGGCATGTGTCACAGACTCACAGACCGTGCCCACTCTTGGCCCCGTGCGGTCCGTGGGGGGTGCCCCTTTCAGTGAGACAGCCCTTCTCGGGGGTCCACTCTCTCCCGGGGTCAGGCCCCTCCACTTCCTGGAGCCACACCTCTCTGAGCCTTAGCACGTCTGTCTCTGCCGTGGGCCCCCTCAGGGAGTCCACTCGCTCTGGACCCCCGGGGCCTCCACCCCCAAAGGGGTTGATGCAACCCTGTTCTCTAGTCCGGAGTGACTCTCAGCCAGCATAATACAGGAGGATTTATTGAGAGTTGAACACAGCACAGGAAACTCTCAGGGCCTCAGGCCTGGCCTCCCTCAGCCCAGCACATCCCAGTCTCTCTGCCTCCAGGTGGGCTCTGCTCCTCCTCTCCAGCCCAGAGCCCCCCTGCTTCCCAGCTGGGCATCTGAGATCCCAGGCCCCGCCTCTCCAGGTAAATAGGGCCGTAAACTGGGGCCTCCTCTCCTCGCCTCTGTCTCTGGCTGGAACCAGCTGGGTAGGTCACTGGTTCCTCACTCTGCAGCCCATTGTCCTCCCACTGGCCAGAACCAGCTGCGGCTCCTGAGCTGGGTCTCCGGGTCGGGGTCTCAGGTCACTGGGGTATCCATCCTTCAGGCCATTGGCTGGGGTCCCACGTTCCCTCTCCGGTCCTCTGTAACAACAAACTCCCTCTCCCCTCACCTCGTTAAACCAGTAACACCCAGGGAAACTGAGTCCCACCCCCTCCGCATGCAAACCATTGAAACCCCACCGAAAACAAGAAAACAAACAAGAAAATCCCCCACTTCATCACAGCATGCAGAGACAGAAAATACATCAGCTGGTACTGGGAGCCATGTTTGTTGATGCAAGCTAAAGTTCTATCTTGGAAATGCAACTCAATTGATCATCAGTATGTTCTGTGATGTAAAACCTGTAGCAGAGTAGTTCCTGCCATAGCTACTTTGCATCTGAAATATGTGAAGGGAGCTCTAAGCTTCAGGTCCCAACCACCTCTCTCCTTATGAAAAACCACAACAGTTGTAATCAGCTGTGGTGCACGAGCTGAGAACTCCCTGGTTTAACCAGGAGATGGCTAGAGACATGGTGTTTTCAAGTGAAGACTTTAGAGCTCTCAACTTTGGAATTTCCTCCCCACCTTTTTTCTGGAAATGCCTAGATTTGTTGATCTTAAAACCTTGCAGCATGCCCTAATCTGTTTTCTCGGGTGTTTCCTAAGGGGGTGAATAGGATCTCATTTGTGGAGAACAAGGTACTTTCCATAGATGTGGAGAAGGAGTGGACAGACGGGGAGGAATGTGTTGGGGAGTTTTACAGATTTCAATCTACTGGAATTTTGTTTGTGTTTTATAAAAATCTGTGTGACATTCTGAATCGGTACCCAAAAAATCCAAACAAAAGATTAGTGATCAAAGAGTTTGATCTTAAAAACCAAGGGTAGAGCGACCTCCGTTGGCTCATTGTAAAAAAGGGGACAATGAGAAAAAACGACCCTTGACTGACTTTGTTGCTCCTCCCCAATACACTCTACCCCATTCACTTCCCAGCAGTAACACTGCCTTGTTGATGTAGTCAAGGTGGCAGGCACCATCAACTTACATTCACCTATACTTTACATTTTGGGGACTATGCTCTATGAAGCACCAATGATGGTGGTGTCTGGCTTCTTCCTGCCTGCGTTAGTGAATTATTTCCAATCTACATTTTCTACCTTTACATATCTTGGTGAAATTTGAAATAGCATCTGTTTGATCAACCTAGAAATCCTTTCTAAGTCAAAGGAAGCCACACTGTTAATAAAATATAGTAAAGGTACGGTATTATTACATCCAACATGAAAAGTTAATGCAAAGTCAAGCACTCAAAAGTTAGGAAACGATATAATTAAGGGTGCCTGTGAAACCTTAATTTGGCTCCCTTATGCCTATGCATTAGGACAGACTTTCATTCCATGATCACATACTATTTTTTTCCACACAACTCCTGCCTCATTCAGTGCACAGGATGGACATTGATCTGAGATGAATCAGGCTTGTGTAGTGAATGAGGCTATTGTCCATGGGACCTTGTCTCTTTGTTGCAGAAGTTAGATGTCTGGAAAAGTTATAGGCAACTGAAAACTTCCTTATAAATGGGAAGTGTCAAGCAACCTTAACTGTAGCTGGCACGACCAGCTCCTCCTATTATGATATGTGATGCAAACATATTACTTTCACCAGCGGCATGATTCACAGATCATTGAAATCAAAATGGAAATTTTCCATTGTTGTTAGAAGACTTTGGATCATTCCCTAAATGCAGACAGAAAAACATTTTAGTGAGAAATAGTCCTGAGCTGCAAGATTGAGTCGGAATTCAAACTACCTTAAGATTTGGGGTGTTCAGACCCGGGGAGTAGGTTTGGACCCATCTCTAATTTTCATTGGACATTTAGTTATGAAATGTATTCTAATACAAATTGTTGCAATTAAATCATTTCTCTTTATCACCTATCTTGCACTTCATCTGAAATAACATTTTGAAACAGAATTGCTTGTACTATTAGCCTGTTTGGAATGAGATGGAAAAGTGAAACGTCGCAAAGGCGTTCAATGCCACCGAGGTAAGCTTAGTAGAAATTCTTAGACATAAATGACAGTGTTAAGGGTCAGACTATGCTGAGTTTAAAATGGATTAACTGGGTTCTGTTAAAGACAAGTGTTCCATTTATTCCCTTTTTTGTCTTCATTCTCCCAACATCTGCTGCCCATTTTTAATCCTAGTGTTCATCCTTGAAATAGGTCTTCATGTTTAGGAACTGAAATGCATTTATTCACTCTTCCCCTATGATCCACATCTATGATCACTTCCCAGAACACTTCCTCTGGCTAGGAATATATGCAAGCTCTTGGTTCTGCAGCTGTAGCTGGTGGCATGCTTTAAAACTATCAACAACAGAGCCTATGTACAAGAAGCAAAGCGTCCTGTGGCACCTTATAGACTAACATACGTATTGGAGCATGAGCTTTCGTGGGTGAATACCCACTTCGTCAGATGCACCCACGGAAGCGCATGCTGCAATACGTCTGTTAGTCTATAAGGTGCCACAGGACTCTTTGCTGCTTTTACAGATCCAGACTAACACGGCTACCCCTCTGATACGTACAAGAGTGAGTCTGACCTTCCTAGCTAGAATCCACCTCCTTAACATCCACACTCTCCTACCAATCCAGTAAGCCGAAGTCCAGTCCACATTCAGACACAAGTCTCCCACTTAATTAGCATCAGTAAACTTTGCCATGGGGCAAAATGGCCAGGCATTTTAGGATTTTGCCCTTTTTTTTTTTTAAATACATTAACTAATTTACAACCATTTTTTTGTAAGGCTTCACGTAGTTATTTAACTTCTTTGTGAGTCTGTATAGCTAGCATATTTGTTTCCCCAATACAAAGACCAATGGGAAATAGGAAAAAAAGTAAGCCCAAAAACTTTATGAGCCAAATAGGCCATCATCCTCACTTTAACTCAGTGAGCTATATCTACCTTAAATTTCAAAATCCAGCTCATAGCTGTGCCCAGATACTTGACCCTTTAAAAAAAATTGTTGCAATTAAATCTAGATTCCATATTGAACTGATCTTCACTGCATACTTTGTTTATTTTAGGTCTCTTCTATCTTCCTTCCAGTTACCCTCCTTTGGAAGAATAGTGGTGCCCAGAATGTACTTTCTAATTTGATAGGAAGACTAAAGAGAGAAAACAAATAACCTAACACTCATTGAAAGGCAACAGAATTTAGGCTCCTAAGTCTCTTTGGCCATATCTACACTTACCGGGGATCGCCGCTGCTGCAATTGATGCAGCGGGGGTTGATTTAGTGGGTCTGGTGAAGACCCACCAAAATTAACCACAGAGTGCTCTCTAGTTGACTCTGGTACTCCTCTGGAACGAGAGGAGTAAGGTGAGTCGACAGGAGAGCCTAATTTAGGAGTAGCGTAACTTAGGTTGACTTACCCTGGCAGTGCCTTCTGGGTTTTGAACTTTTTATGGTGCACTCGTGTCACATTTTCAATCTTTTCTTGGAAGCACAAATGCTCAAAGCTTACTTTCTTTTTTAAAATCCCTTGCCTAAGGAGCTAGGACTTTCAGTAAAACATCAACTACTGCAAGATGTGTGATAAAATTACAAGAACTGGCACCAATCCAATGCCTCAAGAAAGAGCAACAAATGCTCTCATCACCTCACCCAATGGATTTATGTTAAGATCTAATGCTTATGTTTTTCCCCCAAGATAAGTCAGATATGGGAAGGTTGTTTACCTTGGTACAGAGCTAGGGTCATTGTGCAACTCAGAAGATGACGACTTACAGACAGAGGCGTGTAGTATTTTTTTTCCAGAGGCATTTCTGGCCACTACTGCTATCTGGGCATCCATGAGCTGTGAAGTGTCTAAGAGAACCTCCAAGATTGTGCATCACCTGGACAACTTGATACTTTAGATGGAGAGTCCACAGTTCCTGCTAGAGTCTCAATGTGTTTTATCACCACATCATCATCTCCATCTTTCCTGAACTAAACATGAGGCAACTGTTTTTCATCTATGTCCCTATTTCCCTCAGACACAGAGCAGGGAGACAGTACTATTCATGCTTAGTAAGACAGACACACCTATTGGGTGTGGGTGTCATCCAGGTCTGGTTGCCCAAAGCATCACCTCTCTCCCGCAGAGGACTTACCACCATATATATGTTGAAAAAGAAGAGACAAAACTGAGTCCTGTGGGACTTCCTAACAAGGAAAAAAAACCTCTCACTGCCCTCCCCAAACTACCTGAGAGATAAAAGCAAAATTACCTTAATCATTCCAGCAGCAGCTGTCCACGATCAATATGTAAGACTGCTGAGAGCTCTTACAATATTAGCATGGGCTTTTTGACCTCTCTCCATAAGACCTCCTTTGACACTTGATCTATCACTAAGACCAGTGCTATCTCCATTCGATATCCAGTTCAGAAACAAGACTGGGAGAGATCAATAGTGTTCTGGGAGGTGAGGTGTAGTTGAGATTGGCCTAGCATTGGCACTTTAGCCTCTCAGACTGTGGTTCTCTTCCTGGGTTTTTAGGCCTTTCCCATGCATCAGTGCCAACACAATTCAATGGGACAGGACCTCTCCGACTATTCCTTTGAATTAGAACTCAAGCTCAACTTAGACTCAGATCCACTTCACCTCTTCTCAGAATTAAAACCCTCTCATTTTGCAGCAATTATCCCAGAAGCAACCAGTAACTCCGAACTATGTTCAATTAAAAAAATTATTCACCAGGGAGAATTCAAAATAAATAAATGAGCCACAGAGCAATTGCAGACAAGGTGGCATACAAGGTGGCAAAATTATTTGCATCAAATGATGGTTTCTTGAACCTGGACTGTGCTGCGTGTGCTTTTAGGCTGTCAATTAATCACAGTTAACTCAAAGAAATTAACTGCAATTAATCGCACTTTTAATCACACTGTTAAGCAATAGAATACCAATTGAAATGTATTAAATATTTTTGGATGTTTTCCTACATTTTCAAATATATTGATTTCAATTACAACACAGAATCTGAAGTATGCAGTGCTCACTTTATTTTTTATTACAAAAATGCACGGTACAAAATGATAAATAGTATTTTTCAATTCAACTCATACAAATACTGTAATGCAATCTCTTTATTGTGAAATCTACAAATGTAGATTTTTTTTTGGTTACATAACGGCACTCAAAAACCAAACAATTGTGGGAGAGTTGTAGGTCTCCCACTCTGTTTTAGTCGCATTCTGCCATATATTTCGTGTTAGAGCAATTTCGGATGATGACCCAGCATACGTTGATCATTTCAAGAACACTTTCACTGCAGATTGGTACCTTCTTAGCATTTTGTCAAATGAGAGATTTCTAAATATAGCTACAGCACTCGACCCAAGGTTTAAGAATCTGAAGTGCCTTCCAAAATGTGAGAGGGATGAGGTGTGGAGCATGCTTTCAGAAGTCTTAAGAAAGCAACACTCTGATATGGAAACTACAGAACTGAACCACCAAAAAAAAAATTCAACCTTCTGCTGGTAGCATCTAACTCAGATGATGAAAATGAACACGCGTCAGTCCGCACTGCTTTGGATCGTTATCGAGCAGAACCAGTCATCGGCATGGACGCATGTCCTCTGGAAGGGTGGTTGAAGCATGAAGGGACATATGAATCTTTACCACATCTGGCACATAAATATCTTGCGACGCCAGCTACAACAATATCATGCAAACACCTGTTGTCACTTTCAGGTGACATTGTAAACAAGAAGGGAGCAGCATTGTCTCCTGCAAATGTAAACAAATTTGTTTGTTTGAGCAATTGGCTGAACAAGGAGGACTGAGTGGACTTGTAGGCTCTAAAATTTTACAATGTTTTATTTTTGAGTGCAGGTTTGTTTTTTGTTTTTTTTACATAATTCTACATTGTGAGTTCAACTTTCATGATAAAGAGATTGCACTACAGTACTTGCATTAGGTGAATTGAAATACTATTTCTTTTGTTTTTTACAGTGCAAATATTTGTAATCAAAAATAATAATATAAAGTGAGCACTGTACATTTTGTATTCTGTATGGTAATTGAAATCAATATCTTTTAAAATGTAGGAAACATCCAAAAATATTTAAATAAATGGTATTCTATTATTCTTTAACAGCGTGATTAATCGCGCAATTAATTTTTTTAATCACTCGACAGCCCTAACATTTACATTTTATCTATGAAACATTTTGCAATAGGAAAGGAAATAAATGTGCTATAAAACTTAAACCTTTGAATATTTATGGAATTTCCCCCCCAACTGAAAAGTGTATCTCCACCATTAGCCAACTATAATGGTTTGAATAATTTAAAGTTTCTCTGATCACAATTTGTTTCTAATGTAGTGATGTCTCTAGACCAGGGATTCCCAAACTTGGTTCGCGGCTTGTTCAGGGTAAGCCACTGGGAGCTGCGAGTGGCCATACATGTGGACGCTCAGGTAAACAAAGCGTCTCGCGGCCCGCCAGGGGCTTACCCTGAACAAGCCACGAACCAAGTTTGGGAATCCCTGCTCTAGACCAAAAAGTTGTGCTCTCTTGGCTAACAGACTCCATTGCCATTGTTATAAAGAATACTTTCTTGGAGAAATTTATAGAGTTCCTTTATCAATAATTATCTGCACACCACACAGGGGATTTCCCATAAAATGGGTGAAATTCACGCTTATGCAAAAGGCCAGCAACAGGCCTATGTTCCACTTAAGTCCTATTTAAAGACCTTGAAGAGGTTTAACTTTAGCCAAAGACAAATTTGTTTAAACAAGTACAGTGGGTTTCTCAGTTACCCTTTTCTGAGAGAAACTGGGTTCACATTCTGTGATAGGTCACACAAATAATTAAGTATCAGAGGTTATTAAGTTTGTTAATTATTAATTAATTAAAAATTAAGTATGTTAGTCTGGATCTGTAAAAAGCGACAAAGAGTCCTGCTCCAATATGTCTGTTAGTCTATAAGGTGCCACAGGACTCTTTGTCGCTTTTTACAAATAATTAACTCAACCGTCTCATTTTATCATAGCCTAATTCCTGGTTGATATGTGTTAGCCACAGAGTTTAGCTCATCTTGAATTTATGGGCAAATTTTGGGTTGGGTCAGGATTGTAAAAAAGAAAAACAAAAAAAGGATTATTGAAGAGGATTAAGATAAATTGACAGAAGTCTTAGGGGAAGTTTGCATAGTATATGCCCAGCTCTATTCACAGGTCTAGTCCTCTTCCTTTCTTAAATACCAAAATTTCCTCCTCAGAAATGAACAGTCTTACAAAGCCAACAGTTTTTCTTTCCCCTAAAGCCTTCATGTGCAAGCAGAGTGTATCTAGTGCATCTTCTCCAGTGCATCATTTGTTATAGTGCTCAGCACATGTTGGGACCTGCTTTCAAAAGGCAGCTGCACTCAAGGACCGTGTTTCATTTCTTGATGCCATTAATTGGGTTATGAGTCAGAGCCCTAACGAAGACAAGTTATCCTGTCTCAGTGCAACTGTTCTGGCAGAGACGCACAACCCACAGAGGGAGGGAATTCAGGCGGCCTTGCATTGTTTTATCAGGCACACAAGGTCAGCAGATAAATGGTCAAACCATAGGATGCTTCGGTGGGACTGTTACATTGAATTTTGCTGTCTCAAATGGACATTAGATGTCCCTGAAGCTTTAATAGTGAGGAGCTTATTAATTAAAGGACTGAAAAGAAGAGGCAAGAAGACAGGAGCAGATAAACAAATATCAGTAGGCTAAGCAGTGGTTTTTAAAGAATGTAATTGCTTGCAATATCAACTGGTATGTGCTCTACTTTAAGTTACGGAAAGTAATTGAAAGCATTTCCACAATCTCTACTAATGATGGGTGAACCTCACATGATCTGGACATTTGGTTCAGAGAAATAAGGGATAAAATTTGAATAAGTTTTTGATCTGAATTATCCAAATCTCCTGGGTCTGAAAAATTCAGATGAAATCTTCCAAGAATAGGTTTGCTCATGAGATTTCTAATACTGCCAGCTTTTAATCAGGCTAGAAATGTTGAGAGAATAGTCTCTCTCATTGTAGTCTCTCTCATTTCCTTTGCTGCACCTTCCAACCAGAAACAAGGAGTGCAAAGGTACTTGGAAATTAAAACAAAGAACGGTTATGTGAAATTTTTGGAACTTAATATTTTCTTAAGTTTGGGTTCATGTCAAGAAAAGGAAAACGAAGAAGTGGCCAGAAGGACCTTATTGAAGGGAATAATAAATAACCATCATAACACACAACATAACAGTGTGTGCTTCTATAATGCCTTCCACCTGGGGATCTCAAAGCACTTTGTAAAACCTAATATTTTTCTATTAACACCACTTCAAGACAGGTAACAATGACTGTTGGGGGTATTTTTTCCATTACTTTGACTTTGTTTGGGTGGAAAGAGGTGCTCAGGTACCACACAGAAGATGGATGGATGGATACAAAGAATATACACAAAGTCCTGTTTCCCTAAATATAGTGGAATCAAACAGGAGGTAGTTTCCTGGATCACAATTCCAAGCCTCTTTCTAGCCAGCACTCTACCCAAAGATCTCGCTCTCTCTCTCTCGGCTTTCTCTCTAGTGCTTCTCTTGTTGCCTGCTGCTCTCTGCTTGCTTTCCTTCTGGCTGCTTATGACCTCAGAGAGCATGGCTTAGCTCTTACTCCAGCCTTGCCATATTGTTTGTGATTTGGGTGATGGCTTCTATTGTTTCAGCTGTCACAAATAAAGGGACACTTAACTGCTCCCTCATTTAGCCTGAATGGAAGGTTGCTATCACACCTAATGGCTTCAATGAGATCTGTGACTCCCCATACATCAGACATTCTCTCAAAGCTACTTAATCTCCAGCACAATACACACAGTGAAACATCTAGAAATAGCTGCCCCTGTTACTCAAACGTCTATTATAAGAGACAGAGACCCAAAAGCATCCACCCACATAATGAGTCCAATTATTTCCAACTTTATTAGAGTATCACTTCCATTAAGCAACTTTTTTTGGCAGTCCCTTGAATAAGACAAGTTTCACTTAGTAAGTTTAGACCACATAGTGCTGAAATGCCTGAGGGTGGTCTATCCTACAGCTTTTACCATTGCTACCACTGTGGAGAGTTGGGGTTAAACGTCTTGCTAGTGTAGTCAAGATCCGACTGGATTCACGTCACTTTGAATCAGGTCTGGTATAAATATTCTCTAATATTCATTTACAAATTGCTATTTCCATGAACAGCCTTAGACTAAGATTTTCAGGCAGGCACTGGCTTTATTTTTGTGTAATGGTTAGCATCAGTAATGTGGTTGACACGACAGTACAGTAGAAGCTCCGAGTTAGGAACACCAGAGTTACGAACTGACCAGTCAACCACACACCTCATTTGGAACCGAAAGTAGCAATCAGGCAGAATCAGAAACAAAAACAAAAAAAAATCAAATACAGTACAGTTTTAAACGTAAACCACTAAAAAAAGGGAAAGTGTAAAAGAAGATTTGACAAGGTAAGGAAACTATTTCTGTGCTTGTTTCATTTAAATTAAGATGGTTAAAAGCAGCAGCATAGCAAAGTTTCCAAGCTGTGTTAATGTTCAGTTGTAAACTTTTGAAAGAACAACTATAATGTTTTATTCAGAGTTACAAACATTTCAGAGTTAACAACAACCTCCATTCCCGAGGTGTTCGTAACTCTGAGGTTCAACTGTTTATTCACTAAGATTTGTGAGATATTTTAAGGGGGTTGGCAGAAACCACTTTGACTTGTTTTCACAGGCTTGTCTAGGAGAGCCCCCAGATGATATATGCTACCAAAAATTCCTGAAAGGAGGAAGTAGGCCATACCTACAAAAAAGATAATAGTTGCTAGAAAGGAACTAAGATCTGTTGGCAGAAAATATATTCACAGCCCTTGTTGAAGATGAAGGGCTGGGGACTGGGATGCCGTCCTCAATAGGCTTCGCTACTTCTGCTTTGTTTCAAAATTTTACAAGAACAAAATTTTGCACAAAAGAGGCCGTTCATGACCAGGTGTGATTAAAGCAAAAATATGAATTATTCTTCATTTTTCCATGAAAAAGAGAAATCTTAAGGGTTGTGAATGAAGATAAAAAGAAAATTAACTATGTAAAATCTAAAACTCTTATTGTCAGAGTTACAGTCTCAATAAATATGTTTTAATTATCGGTCTATCCTGTGTATTTGTAAGGCTGTCATCATGGTGGTATCGGAATGCGACATTCCATTTCAAATGCAACCATCCTATGAAAGTCAGATTACATTCACATTTAAATCAACACTTAACTGGGTAAGTGGTTTAGATAAACTTGATGGTATAGAGCTTGATCTGAACTCAGAATATTTCTTGGCTCACTTACCCTTGCAGGAAATCAGTGTTTTGCACTAAGATTAACACTCCTTGACATAGAAAACAAGCACACTGTATAACATTTAAGGGAATAAACTTGAAAGTGACAGAGACCAAAAGGCATAATTAGCCAAGGCAAACTGTTTTGTTCATTCCGTGATTACAGCGGCTTTAAAGACTTATAATTTATCATAGTACAGAACAATTTAAATCTCACTTGGTTTCCTCTGTGAAACTGAGGCACTTCCCCTTTTCCTCCCTGTGACAGGCTATTCTTTTAATACCATGTTAGTTGAAACATGGCACATATCAGCTGAACTACTCAGCACACAGTGAGAAAAAAAAACTGACACTATTATGCATTTACCTTTGCAATGCACAAATAAGCAAATAGTTTAACGATTCCAAACGGGTGTAATTTCTTTCAGGTTCAAGTATCAGTTTGCTTGTTTTGCTGCTGCTAATCACCTCTTAAACAAACAATTGCTTTATCTATGTACTCTGCCTCATTTCACTTTCAAATTATGTGCGTGTTTCGCTCCTAACAGCTTATTATGATCTATAATTAACAATTTTGCTGAAAGCAGAGCCTTGCATTGAAAAGAGCCCACGTGCTATCTGGGAAGTACTTTAAACAGGAGGGCTCTGGTTTAATAACAAAACTGACAATTTGAAGTTGCATGTGTGTTCTGGTTCCATTGTCTTCTCAGCTTCAGTACTTTTATGGGTACTCAATTAAAGCAGAAACACTGACACTTAGAAAGCAGTTTTACTTGTAATCATTGGAGAGCCATATGGGGCACATAATTCTCCCCTTGATGTGTATTAATGGAACTTATGCTTATATATCAAGAAGTGAATAGACCCCAAGTGAAGATATTTAGGACACAAATGGGCCAAACAGGCTTAGAAACTTCAGGTGCTTGTAAATGTGGGTGGTTAGAAGACTCCATGGATGGGGGCATTTGCAATCCCACATCCTTCCACACTGCATGGCAGTATTGCCATTCTGTTTTGATGCCACATCTAGGCATACCATTCCTGAACACACAACTTTGGGAATGAGTTTGTGGCATCAAAAGAGTAACATGCATCCTTCTTTTGTTGGATGGGGCAGTATTTCAATTCTGTCCCATGTTTATTTTCACACTCAGTTTTGTGGTCCAAACAAATATGTGCAAACACACCCAGCCACCCCTGCAGTGCCAAATTTCATCCAATGTAATCAAACTGCATTGTGTACTCCTTGAACCATAATCTGAGCATGAACAATGCCTTGTGCATCTCCTGGCACAATGATGTCCTGATCCACATATGGGCCTCCTAAGGCTCTACTGAAATACAAATAATTTATAACAGCAGCAAGAATATGGAGGCTGCAGCTTACCAGTCACTGAAGGAGGCAGCATTATAATATGTATTTTGGGGCAGTTTGGATTATGAAACTAACCCTTTCCTATGCATCATGCATTACTGGAGCAAAAACAATTAAAAGGATATGGGTGGGACGGGGGGAAATTCCAGAGTAACCAATAAAACTTGAGAAAAGTTTTTCAGAATAATTCCCCATATTTCTTTTTTTCCCTTTGTTACACTAAATTCTCATGGGGAAAAAGATCTGCAGGGGAAAACATATTGTGACTTAAATTGCATTCATAAGATTCCTTGATAAAAAAATCAATTTGTCAGATCAATTTTTCTTAAACAAGTTCATCATACTCTGGAGCAATGAGCCAATCAATAGGGAATGTTTTTCAGCTGCTTTGCAGCCATCCCACTTCAGTAATTGCTAGAATTTCATATTGACAAGTGATAGGATGCTTTGAAGGCTGAATTGATCTGTTAGCCTGTAGTGCTACAAGGCAATGCCGTAACAATAAAGATATATCCCCAGAGAGCCTAGGGCTGGAAATCAAACAGGAGGTAAGCTGTTACATTATGCATTTGACCCTGGAGGTAGTTCAAGAGTGCAAGATTTTTTGGTTTTATTTGAAGCCACCAAAGGAAGGGGGTTGGGGCACCTACTGCATAATTTTAAAAGATTTTCATTGAAGAAAGGGGTGCTGTGTGACTCACACTGTCAGACATCTGGATGCCAAGAAAAATATACTAGGAATTATAGAAATGTAGAACTGGAAGGGAGCTCAAGAGAGCATCTAATCCAATCCCCTGCACTCATGGCAGGACTAAATATTATCTAGACCATCCCTGACAGGTGTTAGTCTAACCTTCTCCTAAAAATCTCTAATGATAGAGATTCCACAACATTCCCGGGCAATCTATTCCAGTGCCCTGACAAGGGGGCATGGATTAGCATTCATGTCGCACTCCCCATCAGTACCCAGCCCGGGCAAGCTAATAATCCAACCAGTGGACCAAATTCGGTGATGAATCCTGGTCATGTGCCACCTGAGACATGTGGTGCATATGCTAGGATGACGACAACCCTGACAGGAAGTTTTTCCTAATGTCCAATCTAAACTGCCCTCGCTGCAATTTAACCCCATTGCTTCTTGTCCTATCCTCAGAAGTTAAGGAGAACAATTTTTTCCTCCCTCCTTGTAGCAACTTTTTATGTACTTGAAAACTGTGATGTCCCTTCTCAGTCTTCTCTTCTCCAGACTAAAAAAACCTAATTCCTTCAATCTTCCCTCATAGGTCATGTTTTCTAGACCTTTAATCATTTTTGTTTCTCTTCTCTGGACTTTCTCCAATTTGTCCACATCTTTCCTGAAATGTGGAGCCCAGAACTGACCACAATACTCCTGTTGAAGCTTAATCAGCGTGGAGTTGAGCAGAAGAATTACTTCTTGTGTCTTGCTTACAACAATCCTGATAGTACATCCCAGAATGATGTTCCCCTTTTTAAGCAACAATGTTGACTCATATTTAGCTTGTGATCCACTATGACCCCCAGATCCCTTTCTGCAGTACTCCTTCCTACGCAGTCATTTCCTATTTTGTAGGTGTGCAACTGATTGTTCCTTCCTAAGTGAAGTACTTTGTCCTTTTTGAATTTCATCCTGTTTACTTCAGACCATTACTCCAGATCATTTTGAATTTTAATCCTATCCTCCAAAGCACTTGCAATCCCTCCCAGCTTGGTATCATCTGCAAACTTTATAAGTTTACTCTCTCTGTCATTATCTAAATCACTGATGAACATAATGATCAGAACCAGACTCAGAACGGATTCCTGTGGGACCCCACTTGATATGCCTTTTCAACTTGACTATGAACCATTGATGATTACTCTCCGAGAATGGTTTTCCAACCAGTTATGCATTCACCTTATAGTCGCTCCATGTAGGTTGTATTTCCCTAGTTTGTTTATGAAACGGTCATGTGAGCCAGTATAAAAGCCTTACTAAAAACTCAAGATATACCACATCTACTGCTTCCTCCCTTATCCACAAGGCTTGTTACCCTGTCAAAGAAAGCTATTAGGTTGGTTTGACATAATTTGTTCTTGACAAATCCATGCTGGCTGTTACTTACCACCTTATCTTCTTCTAGGTGTTTGCAAACTGATTGCTTAATTATTTGCTCTATTAGCTTTCCAGGCACTGAAGCGAAGCTGACTGGTCTGTAATTCCCTGGGTTGTGGTAATTTGTGGTAATGAAGAATGATTATTTAAAATAAAATAAAGTGGGGGAGGGCAGGGACAAGAGGAATTTGCATGTTTGTTGTTAGAATGTGGGTTTGGGGTTTTATTTTTGAAATAATGGAAGACTTGCCAAAGTTTACTTTAGCAATAATAGATGATTCAAGTGATCAGTAACACAATATGGGCCTTTCACCTTCAGTTGACGGGTTCAAATCCAACTTAAGTTAATAATTATTGAGTCCAATTTTTATGAGGTGGTGATAGCTATTTAGTGGGTTACATAAAATGAGTAGCTGGTTTTGGTACCATTCTCAGGGGGTCAAAAGTCTACGTCACAAAAAAAAAAAATCACCAGTAGATATGGAGACCCCATTTCCTCTTGCAAGGTGTAGCACAGATCTCAGTTTGTACTCAGAGTACAGTGCTGCCTTATGAGAACTCTGCACCAGCATAAAAAACACTTCTAAAATAGATCAATAAAACAAGTGTACACATGATGCAAAGTATTTCTTGGGTAAGATCCAGACAGAGTTCCATCAGTACCTGACACATCTGGGGAGGGATGACCAATGTGGCTTTACACCACAGTACTCTGGCAGCTAGAGATTCCCAGATGTTTCAGAATGCTGGCCATGCCCCCTGCTATGGTCATGCTCCCACCACCAAGGGTTATAAGGGTGGAGCATACAGCTAGAATTCCCAGGAAGCCATTTAAGATGACTTTAAGGTTGCATTGTGCTACCAGAATAGTGCAAAGCAGCCTTAGAAGGGGCCAAGACCTGATTCTGTTTCTTTAAGCTCCTTGAGGCATGGGCATTGTCATTTATATATCATTAAAATTGTGTGTTTTGTACTCTATAAACAAATAAAAATATTAACTAGGTGCATTAACATCATGTGATGTGACAGAGTATAATGTCTCTTCTGCCAACTGAGACTAAAACAGGAGTAATTGATTATATACCCACTATTTTTAAATCTAATTTTAAAGCAGATTTCTTTGCAATTAATGGAACAACCAAACACACACACACACTCTCATGGCTGGGCTCATAACAGAAAGCCCAGCAGGCTGCATCACAGAAAAGGGTTCATTTCATTATGAGTATATCTTTAAATATTGTTTTCTAAATCGCAGGAGCTAATTAAGCACAGCTGGGCTTACATCAGCACAACTCAACTGTGACAAATATGCCAACAAGACCTAATCGATTATCATTAATCACTAAATCCACTTAGTGACTTTTAGAGGTACTAAATGGACTAGAGTTGTTTATATCCAGCTCTTAAATGGTTAAATGTGAAATACTCTGTAGATTTCATGTAAAATTGGATAGACATGGCAGCACTGTAATGTGCACATGCCTGATATTTACAAGCCAAAGACTGATGGATATGAAAGAAAAAGGAAGTTGGCTATGTGCCAAAGATCTATTATATTGCATTGTTATGGGTGATGATAGAAAACTAAAAAGAATGTACTATTGATAACTCTAAGAGCAGTGGTTCTCAAAATTTTGTACTGGTGACCCCTTTCACATAGCAAGTCTCTAAGTGTGACCCCCGCATATAAATTAAAAACACTTTTTAATACATTTAACACCATTATAAATGCTAGAGGCAAAGAGGGGTTTGTAGTGGAGGCTGACAACTCACAACCCCCCATGTAATAACCTCACAACCCCACAAGGGATCCTGATCCCCAGTTTGAGAACCCCTGCCTAAGAGGGTGCCCAGAAAAATGGTGAGAACAAGGACTAGGCATCAGGACTCCTGGGTTTTGTCCCCACCTCCGCCCTTGACTTCCTGGGTAACTGTTGGTAAGTCACTCCATTCATGTTTACCCACTCACAAAATGGATATAAGACGACATTACTTACCCGCAAAGCTTAATCAACGAATGCTTTTAATATAAAGTAAGAATTGGTTTTCAGGAAATATTGTTTGTTTTGAAACATGGGAAATTAATTCAGTAAACTGATTCATTCTTATGTCAGGTTACCTTTTGATTGATTCTTTTAAACAGGTTTCATCACTTTTGAGATGTTCACTGAAATGCTATTAGTATTAATATTTTTTAATTTTCCAAAAGAAAGAGTTGCCCTTTTGAAGGCAAAAGTGTTTTATACCCACATTACATTCTTTAAGCCAACTGGGGCAGCTCCTGGCTAGGGAAAATTAGTGTCACTTTAAGTATTAACTTCTGGACATACTAGATAGTGCTCTCTCGGTCCAGCACAAAATCATCAATTGTATTTTATTGTGCTCCAAGTAGCACAGGCTCAAGATCACTTATAAACTGGCCCAATCTCTCAAATCACTGAACTAATTTGTTACTAAGAAGCAGAAGCTTAGAGACACTTCTCTGCCTTGGGGTTCATAATGCAGCTGAGATATGACAGTGCCCACACATATTCCATACCAACGAGAGTCTTATTCTTTAAATTAATTTCAGAGATAAAAAAACTGAAGCTGTGACCTCCTTCCCTCCCAACTCACACAGATTAGTTATAGGGCAACTAGACTGAGTAAAGTAAGAACCTACTCATGGACCTAGATTACCCTCTCCTGTGGAAAACCTGTGGGAGGAGATTGGGAAGACAAGAATCACAGGACAGTTCTGTCACAGCCCAGTTCAGTTGGCAGGGCACTTAGTATAACACAGATATAGTTTGGGTGGATGCGGCTCACACAACGCAGAGAACTGCATTTGCGGCCCACAATGGTAAAAAGGTCGAGAACCACTGATCTAGATTATAAGTTCCTTGGGGCAGGAACTGTCTCTTGCAATGTGTTGGCACAGGCAATGTGTTGGGGGCTGCTAGGTGCTACTGTGATACAAGTAATAATAATTCCCTGGTCATGTTTTGGGGTTCAACCCAGATCAGCGAGAGGTTATGTCACCACTTCTCCTGTAACCCAGAGTGCCTTAAAATGCTCTGCTGCAGCAGCTCCCTCTCTGGATGCTCCCAGCCAGCATACAATATGCACGGAGTGTCTGTGTGGTTAACTCAGCACTCTGATTCCAGCAGCCTGCTTGTTACACCCCAGCCACAGTCTGGTCTCCACTAGCTTTGGTTACTTCTAGCCAAGTGACCCCAACACATCCCCAGTCCTAGATTGCTCCAAAACCATCTGCCCTGAAATGTCCAGCTCTCTCCTGGAACATTCAGAGGAGAAATAAGGCCTCTGGCTCCTTTAAAGAGAGAAAAGCACAGCAGCTTGTTGCTTTAACTGGAGTTAATAATCACTTCAAGTCCACTGATTTAGAAAAAAAGTAAAACAAGTTTATTTAATCAAAGAGATGTAGTTGAACTCATTCAAAACCTAAGTCTGATTTGTTTGCAACCATTTCAAAGTGAAAAACACGTTCTAGTGACCAGGACTTAGAAAAAACTACAGTCTTGATTCAACGCAAAATTCTTACCACTCCTCCTTCTAACAAGATGGCTGACCATGGCCTTGTTCTGGATCTCCTAAAAGTCCAAAAGGGCCAGCTCCTTTGTTTTCTTAGGTGAAAGATAACTTGGGGTTCTTTGCCCCTCTCTTTTATAGTCCAGTAAGCTTTTGAAAAGTATCCTTCTCAAAGTCCAGTGCCCAGGCTGTGCTGGAGAGGGTTCCAGGCTGGTTTCTTCCCTCTTTCTACAATGCTTTCCTACAACATACAATGCTTTCTATAATGCAAACTGATCTGTCCCTGTGGCCTCCACTATGACAATAAATGGCCACATGACTGATCACCAGTGGTCTGTGATTACACCTGGATGGAGGCATCAGCCTTTACTTTGTTTGGGGGGAAAAAACTGTTTACCCATTCCCCAAACTTGTCTGATTCAAACACATTTTAGTACCATATTTCCTTCATGTACGTACAGTCTTTTGGGCATTTACCATACATACACCTTGCAAGAATATGAACAATCAGTGTTATTGGTTTTCCAGTGCTACATTACATGACACCCATTAGATACAGATTATGACATAAGTGAATTGGGGTATACTGAACAGGTCAAGCCAGCTGAAACTCAGTACCTGATATCAATGAAGCCCTTACCCTCAGGCATCAGGATGCTCTCAATGTAGCATGCCCTAATCATAACCCTGTAGGGGCAGAGTTGGGCCCCCTGCTTAAGAGGCTGTGGGGCATGGTCCCATATATGGTTGCCCTCTACTTTTTCCCCCATAGGGGACATCCCCCTAGCAGCATTGGTCGACCCCAGCCATGCCTGCCCATAGGTCTCCAAGATAGAGATACAGCCACAGGCTGTGTTATCTAAAATTATCATCTAAATTCCACAGAGAGAGTGCGGACAACATGGTGAGCAAGTCCCCTTTATATCCAGATCTAGGTGGTACCATCTAGCCCCTACTTTGTGGGTTTCAAATACAAAAATCTAACCTTTCGGATTGTTTAATTTGTTCCTCAAAAGGGTTTCTTTACTTTTATAAACAGAACAAATGCAGATTCTCCACATCACCCGAAAAGGATCACATGGCCAAAAAGATATTTAAAAAAACCAACAGTGTATAGTACCAGTGCACTTCCATACATAGGAGCATGTCCGGGAATACCTCTTTCAGACTGCAATTAATTGGCATGGGAGGATGAGAGACCAGGAAAACATGCAAGAAGCAATTCAGATTGGAAAGGGGTTTCAAAAGAACAAAGAGCCTACTAGACAGGAAAGGAATATAAGGTATGTCTAAACAGCAAAAGCTGTGCACAGACTAGCCTACCTGAGCTAGCTCAAATCTAACTACTGCAGGTAACAGTGAAGATAGGAGTGAAGATAGCACAATGCAGATTTCAGCATAGGTGGTACAAGACAAGCATGGATCCTGGGCTTGAGCATCTAGGTTGTACTTTAACCTTATGTTAAGAGTTTAACCTATGTTCAAACTTAGGGCTCTGGCATCCACACTGCACTGTGCAGACCTGAGTCAAAGTAACCATGCCCCAGAGTACTTAGCGCCCCCCCTCCACCTGCAAGAAAAATATGGCCACTCTATCCCTAGAACTGTGGTCCACTGTTGGAAAACTTTACTGCCTGCCCTGCATGTTACCAGGAAGGAGTTCGCTTTTCAAAGAGCTCTCCATTGCAAACCCAGGAGGCTCTCTGACAGCATGCTTGTAGATCGGTGAGCAGAAGAGAATGGGTCAACGCTGACCTGAGCTGCTGCCACTCACAAAGGGGTGAGGGTGGTTTCCATTTTCAATAGAGTGGGTTGCAGATTGTTGGGATAGAGAGGACTAGGGAAGCTGTCCAATGGAATTGTGGGATACTTCCAGTTGGCTCCCAGGACCAGAGTCAAGCAGGACTGTGTCTACATTGCAAAATAATAGTGCTTGGACATGTGTCGTGGCTTAACTTGAGCTCGCACACCTGAGCCCTGCAGGATCCTGGGACCCTGGGTCCAACCCATGGGTTAGCGCACTTACAGTGTAGATGCAAAGTTGGGTTAGGTTCGAGCCCAGGCTTACACTGCAGTATAGACATACCCTCTGAAGCCCACGCTGCTGTGTCTTCACTGCTATTGTTACCTGTGCTAGCTGAATTCTAGCTAACTTGGATAAGCTTGCCCATACATAGGTTATGTCTCAACAGCAAAAGGTAAGAGAGTTTAAAACAGTGAGACAGATGCCCAGGAATAAATTATATCCCTTTATATACGGTACATATAGTTACATGCGAATCATCAAGTCTTCTAGGCACAAAGTAAAATAACTGAAAGCATAGCGAGAAGCACAGGAGAGCACATTCTTAGTGCAGTAGGGACAGAGAGGGGGCGTAGTCCCTGAAGGCAGAGAAAGAAAATTAGTCAGAAAGCAGAAAATGCTAGAGCAGTAGAGAGAAACTGACCCAGACCTGAGAGTAGAGAAAACAGCCCGGAAGAGAAAGCGTTAAAGAGAGGAGGAAAAAAAAAAAAGTCCCAGTCAAAAGATTTGAGATTCATTTTTAGCCACCACCCCCCACCCATAACTTTGAGCTGTAAACACGATTTAATTGGTGGGAGAAATTGCACTCCAATTTCCTATAGGGCAAAACAGTTCAGAGCCAGATCCATTGCTGGAGTAAGTTGGTATAAATAGCTTCACTGGGCTCAATTAAGCTAGGCCAATTTGTACCAGCTGAAGACTCTGTTTTATTTTCAAATGCTCACGTATATTATTAAATACCAGAAATTTCTGAAAACACTACAGACAAGAATTTGGAAAGATTCTCACGTGACTTCTAAAAGTGGAGAGATCCATGCACATACCCTGTCATCACATACATCTCCGGGAACCCTGAAAACTACATGCGAGTGTTTACATATATACAGGGTAACCTGAGGCTGCAGAAACTTTGTCTGCTGAATGAATTATAGAACAGGAAGCAGATGGGCTGTGTATATGAAACAACCACTATCTGGCATGATGTGCTGCGCAATTTGGCTGCAAAGATTAAATTGAGCTATTGAATGTTTAATACACTATGCATAACAAATACAGCCAGAGTCACAAAACAGCATACATTACAGAATTGGTATTCACGCTGCCTTTCCCAGGAATCAATACACTGCCACAGCTCATAAGAGTCTGTTGTTTAATACACATAAAAGAAGAGAAGAATTCTTCTATTAAAATGAGTTATCTGGGCTATTTACCAAAGGCAGTGATTTAACAGTGGTAAAGTCTATGTAGTGCTGTTGAATGCAGATGATAATACTTCTTGTCCTTGTCGGCCTATTTCATTGCTCCTATCAGTTGCTGCTGCAGCAAAGTCCCCTGGGTACATTAGCAGTCAGCCCAGGAAGTGTGTTTAAGTAATGGACATAATGTTCACATTTGCTAGACCAGCCTTCTCCCTAATCATGAATTATTCTTCCCCAAGGCTCAATTGGAACATTACTTTAGAAGCAGAAGATTTAATCCTTTTCAGCTGATTGGAGGGAATGATTACAGTATTATTTTCTTGTACAGGCTGTCTCCAGTGAAGGTGCCTTTTTCTGTCCCCATTCTTAATAGGCAGCAATCTTTATTTCCCTGGAGGGAAATGGCAATGAATTCAAAATGGGATCAATCTTCAAGAATGCAAGGTGCTGAGACTGTAGATCACTGCTGGTTAGTTAATTAGTTTAGCCCTTGCTCATTTCATCTCAAAGACAGAACACCTTGTAACAAGGGGGAAGGAGAGTGATATGCAAATAAGCAATGACACCACTTAGAGAAACAATATGGTTGTGTTGCTGGCGTTTTGTTTGTGTTTGTATGGGTTTTTTTTTTTTAAACGTGCTCTGGAGATTTGATTTCTATGTGATACAATCAATAAAATAAGCAGTGTGCAGTTTACTTGGTCCATTCTGGCTTTTAAGGATTATTCAATTTACTGAAAGGGATTACATCTTTATCCAGTGGAAACAGTTAAAAGAGATACGGGCAGGAGACTAGAGAAGAAGATGTTTATAGACTAGCATGAATGTGATTGGAGTTGGCATACAGAGATATATTTACTCAGACAGTGAATCCTGCATCCTATGAGACGGAAAAACAAATATATTCTTCACACACAGATGTTAGAGACACCTTTGAACAGCCAACAACAGTTTGAGTTTTTAATTACTGAGGTTTCAGCATTGAGGGGAGTGACAAAAATTGCAAAAATTGGTGGCAATGAGGAGATAATCTTATACTTAATGATGTGGGTTTGAAAGTCTAATAAGCCACATGACTGAGTTTTATTTTCTTTGCCGTATTGGTGAGAAAGAGACTGCTCTCAGGATTTGAAGTCACTGAAGTTTCATTGGTGTAAGTGAAGGCAGAATTGTGCATAGATGCAATTTCTAGATTCCCTTGGAATTTTGCTATAGGGCATTCTCATTTTTTTAAAGTAATAAAAAAAAGAGAAAAAACTAAAGAGATTAACTAACTTGCAACTAAAGGCTTGATGGATGGATGTCCTGCCTCTCATTTAAACCAGAAAGCCCCCAAATCCGGCTTCCCTTATTTAGAATCAAATAGGATCATGCTGTCTTGGCCCTGATTATAAATATATTACATTTAAGAGATGAATACAGTACTTGTAAAGAGCAGGAAATCAAGAATGCCTGGGGCTGGTGTTTTTCAATCTCTTTACAGCACAGGGGAAGAGATTCTAAAAACAAAAAATTAAAATGAATGTTACAGGAATAGTGTGTTGTAGAATAATGACTCTTTTGTTTCTTAATCTAAACATGATGAAGAAACATGGAGGGAAAGGGGCCATGCTGAAGTTTTTGAGGATCTATGCTAAAGGGTGTTATTTGCTTGGTGTCTTATGCTTTTTTAAATATATAAACTATTATATCTTTCCTATCGTTTCCAAGCCATCATGAAAAGAAAGACACGCTCTTATAGTTTTTGATATCCAGCAGAAAGGTCATAGCAGAAGTCTTTTTTATTCATAGCTTTTCCACTCTGAGTGCTTGAGTCCAAAGGGCAAAAACATGACAATTGGGGAACAATCTGTGAGAGGTTTTGATTTCAGGTTCAATCCCAAAATACTCCATCTCCCTCTGAGCCACTGGCGATGTAACAGCTGCCCCATAAACAATATTTCGATTTTACATCACTTTGATTTCATTTTACTACATTTACACTTCTTCAGGTAATGGGTAACATTCACAGCCCAGCTACTGCATTAAATTCAGCTAAATTTAATTTGCTGCAAGCAATGACACATAGCCATAGTTTGAACAGAAACTCTACAACTATTATTAGCAAATTGCACATAGCTTTTGACCATTTCTTTTTTAATACTATTTTTAAATAAGCATAGGTTTACCAAGGACATGTTGCCACACCCAGAGGCCCTGATCCTGCAGAGGCCTCATTGAATTCACTACACATCACCTCTTAAAAACAAAAAGAAGGCCCTAGGGCTCAGTCCAGGGGTCGGCAACGTTCGGCACGCGGCTCGCCAGGGTAAGCACCCTGGCGGGCTGGGCCAGTTTATTTATCTGCTGATGCAGCGGGTTCGGCTGATCGCAGCTGCCACTGGCCGCGGTTCACCGTCTCGGGCCAATGGGGGCGGCGGGAAGCCGCGGCCAGCACATCCCTCGCCGGCGCCGCTTCCCGCCACCCCCATTGACCTGGGACGGCGAACAGCGGTGAGTGGGGGCCACGATCAGCCGAACCTGCCACGTCAGCAGGTAAATAAACTGGCCCGGCCCGCCAGGGTGCTTACCCTGGCGAGCCGCGTGCCAAACGTTGCCGACCCCTGGCTCAGTCGTACAAACCCTGCAGGAGGGCAGACCATGCACTGGACCAAAGCGCAAGGTCACACAGTGGAAGACAAAGGAATTTCAAGTCCCAGGTTAGCACCCTAACCCCAGAGCCATCTTTCCTTTCACAGGTTTAACACCATAACTGCTGCACTAGGAAGGAGGCAATAACATGGGGCCCAGCCAGGGCCACCCCTACACCCAGCACACTTCTAGGTTCAGAACCATAGACATCTGGTGCCTCTCTGTATGGGGGGGGGGGGGAAAAACACAAGCTAAAGGGGAGGACATGTGACTGCCCCACGTGTCTCCCCTACCCAGTGACCCCTCTCGTCCTGCGCCCAGCCCAACCTCTCTCAGGCAGAATCGGTTCTGTCCCACTCCCCACCCAGCTTAGGGCTGCTAATTTTGGTTGGACGTATTCCTTGAGGTTTCATCACATGACATTTAATTAAAGATTAATCTTTAATTCCTGGAGACTCTAGGGCAACCCTGGAGGAGTGGCAACCCTAGCCCAGCTGCCAGGGAGAGCAGCCAAACATGCTAGGGGGAGAGGCGCAGGGAAAGAAGGACAGAGCCTCTCTCGTTCGCCACCACAGGCAGGCCAATCTGGTGGGGGACTTGACCTCCCCATGCGTCACTCCCCACATGTCACCTCTGCTCAGAACTGTGCAGCATAGAACCCCACACACTCTGGTGGCACTAGGATCCAGTGGTGCCTCACACACACCATGTGGCCTTGGGGGAAAATTGCAGAGAGAAGCCAGCCAAAGACTCCAGCCACTAGGGGCAGAATCAGCCAAAGCCCTGGATATTCCAGTCAAAACTGTAGAATGTTCTGACAGTCTCTGCCCTGGCTGTTTATTCCAGCCCTCCCTCTCCCTCAGTATCTTCACCTCAACTTCACTCCACACCTGCCCCTCTCACCCCCTTCCCTTTCCATTTAGCTGATCCCCTCTTAAGTTAACCCTCCTCCCCCCCCAAAAAAAATTATATATCATGGAACTAACATGCCGTTTTCTGTCATCACATTGCTCCTTGTGAGTTCTCTCTCTTCCCGCACCATGTCTCTGTCTGGTTCATTTGGACTAAGTTCTTTTGGGTAGGGATCATTTGTTACCCTGTTTGTACAGGACCTAGCACAATAATTGATCTTTTTGTAACGCTGACAGACCCCGGTTGTTGTTGGGCTTGAACCTGGGACCTCTGGAGCTTAGAGCATGAGTCCCTACCTCATGAGCTAAAAACCAAGTGGCTGTTAGCTAAGGCTGTAGAGCAGACTCATTTTCTCTCTCTCTCTAAGTGGTCTTGGTGCCACTAGATGGGACAGAACACCACAGCCAGAAGGTGTGTGGGTTTCACTTAGACACTACCATAATAAACAGATTTAAATAACCAACAACACCCTAAAGTAATATAAATGCATTTTATTCAGTAAATAGTGTTTCCATTCTAGAGGTACAAGAATTCTATCTCTGGGTATAAAAGAGAGAGAGATCTCAAAGGAGGAGCTGAAATGGATCACAGAAAGCCAAAGTCTATAGGTAATGCAAGAACTGCCTCACCACCACCTCTCTCAGAAATATCTTCCATGGAAAAATCGAAGATTAGAGACGTGCTGTATGTAACTGGTACTAACTTGTGCTCTCTGTATAGCACATTTAAATTTCGAGGAGTCTGCTGTTTTCAGAAACAGCTGCCATTTTTTGAGTCAGAGCTGATGCAGTATGCTGAAAGGCAACACACCTCCCCCAGTTGCTGCCTCCCCATAGAACTTTACTTTTGTTCTTTCTTGTTTTGTTTCCTTAATCTAAAGGAGTGGGTTTTCAGCTTCTTTCTCATTTGCAGATCCCTAAAACAGTTTGAATGGAGGTGCAGATTCCTTTGGAAACCTTAGACACAATCTGTGAACCCCCAGGGGTGTGTGGACCACAGACTGAAAACCACTGATGTTATTCAGAGTGAAAATATATGGCAGCTTTTTGTCCATGGTAAAATGTGACAGATAGTGGGAATTATTGCCCTTCAAGAGGAGCCCGGATTCTGGACTTGTTCAAACTGCTGTATATCAGAAGCAAATTCAGTGAACTCAGTGGAGTTATGTCATGTAGAACGGGGGTACATGAGACTAGTCACTTGAGCAGGATACAGACACTCATTCCAGTGAGGATGACAGTTAGCAAATAACGAAGGCATTGATAATCACTACCCCTAACAAACACTGCTTTGCCACAAAATTTTACTGGTCCAAATTCAGGCAACAGCCCAAAGCCAGCCAAACAAATCTAGAGCCTCAGTAAGTAACAGGCTGAAATTCAGCCAGACAAGATTACACGTGTCTCCTCCTGAAACTCATCTGCTACAACAGAGGCACCTGGTCCATAACATTCCTGCCTCAATTTCCCCATCTGTAAAGTGGAGGTCATTATTTACTCAAAGGGTAGGAGAAAAGTTGATATTGGTAGAAAGGTGAAAAGTGCTAAGTATTTTTAGAAGACTTGTGCGCGAAAATTGTTAGATAAGTGCAGTAGTTAGAGAAATAAGCCTGCTTTAAAAGTAAGCTTTGCTTTCTCAACTCCAAGGTTATACATTCAATAAGATCCTTCTGTAGCCATTTTATACTTTTCACAAAGATATGCTTGAAAATCCCCTATGGGAATTTTGCTCTCAAGCTAAGAGAATATTATTTAGCCATTGTGCATTGAAGGGTCAGTGGAAGGTCATTCAAAGGAAGGAGAAATAAAGGTAAAACAGAGATCCTAAGATATTTGTCTGAGACCAGCTCTAAAAAGAGATAATGTTGGCTTTAAAGGGGCAAGGAAGGCCTTTCTGATATTCTTGTTTTAGACCCCCAGGAAGACTTGGTTTGGCAGCCAAACAGAATCAATTAGTTAGATTTTAATTTTTAATTGTGGATGATTCAGGGACTGTAGTGGGCTTTGTACTTCAAAAAAATATGCTATCAAGCACTTTCTATCAAACATTTTTGGTTTTCTGTATCCACTTGCACAGTACTCGAAGTTGTATGCAGACATATTTGAGAATCCATCATCACAAACATAACACATTACAAGTACCCACTGTGCTCAAGACTCTGCCAGAATGTTTCTACTCCAAGTGGTCATTGTCAGTTTGAGACAATGACGGGCTCATGTTCAAGGTAATTTGGACCAATAAAGCAAACAAAGATGTAATTTTACTTTGCCTACAATTGAAGACTGGAAAGAGCATCTTCACTGGCAATTTATATTTTACAGACCCACGGAATAGATGTATTATTTTCAGATTAACAATGTAAATGTTCCCTATCGCCACCTCATAGCCCCTATTCTTTTTAAATACTAGTTGGGTTAATCTGAAGAAGTTCAGAGATTGGGTTTGGATAAGAACTCAAAGTTTGGATGCCTCTCTTGCCCTATAGTTGAACTTTGAGATCTTAAAAATCAAAGAAACTAATGAGAATATTTTACTCCTGGAAGAATTCTGTGCTACTGCGTGTGCACAGAATTCATGTCCCCCACAGATTTCTTTGCTTCGCCACAGAAAAATGACTTTCTGACAGGGAAGCTGCAAGAGCAGTCACACATCACTCCCTAGCAGCGCAGATACATTGTTTCAGGCACCCGGAGCAGCCAGTGGAGAGGTAAATCACCACAGGACTGGGGACACCCCAGCCTACCCTGAGCTGGAATCAGCTAGTCCTTGCTGGGCTGGAGGCTGGAGAGAATGGGACTTCCTCTTCCCCTGCAAGGAGTGGCTGGGGCTATGTCAGACCCACCCGCAGAAACCTCCCCCAGATGCAGAAAGCTCAGCATCCTCCCCTGCTTCCTGTCCCCATTGATTCTCTGCTGTGGAGGAGGGGTCACTGTATGCCAATCTGCTCCCCATCCACCCAACCCCCATGCATCCAGACCTCCCATACCCAGACATCCCTGCCAAACCTCTCTGTATGCCCAGAACCCACCTACACCTCCATACCCAAACCCCACCCTACTGAACCTCAACCCCTGCATCTGGAGCCCCCTGCACCCAAGCTCCTGCCTCCGGACACCCACCCCTGCACCCAGACCACCCACACACACTAAGCTTCCTGCACTCAAACCCCCACCCTGCTGAGCCCTTACATCCAGACCCCAATGCCATTGACCCCCAACTAGCCACACCCAGACCCCCACCTCACCAAGCCCCACTCCCCCAGCACCCAGACCCCTGCGCTGAGCCCCAACCACCTTCACCTGGAAGCCCCTGCAAAGTCCCATTGCCCCGCACCTGGAAGCCCCCCCCCCCACGAGCTTCTGTACCTCCAGATCCTCCCACACCTTGACTCCCCTACTGAACTGCTTGCACCCAGATTGTCCCACACAGAATCCTCTCACCCCACACCTGGATCCCCCCCACACTGAGCCCCTCCACATTTGGATCCTGCCTGGTTGAGCCTGCCTGCCCCACACCTGGCGTGCCTGGCGCAGAGGGATGGGGCCCCAGGGTGTTTCTAGGGCAGGTCCAGGCCCTGTGCTATGTCAGAGTCAGGTGCAACCTCACCACCGAGTCTGTGTCTGGGGTGGGCTGCAGGGTGATCTCCCACCTTCATGCAGCCAGTGGCGTGTGCTACCCACTGCCATGCTGGAGCCTCTGCATTTATCTGACAAATAAAAAACTTGCAGAATTTTAAAATATTGTGCACAGAATTTTTAATTTTTTTAGTGTAGAATGCCCTCAGGAGTAATATTTCACACTGCAGTTGGGCTTCTTTTTTTCTTTCAAGTCCCAGCCACATTCAAGAAGTGCAAAGGAATAGTGAAAATATGTACATTTAAATGCATCTAGATTTCTTTTAATCTCAGATTTTTAACTTAAATTTTGGGAAGGAGTTTGGTTATTTGAACGGATTTCACCCCCATCCCCAGTTTTTGCAGGACATCATCTCCACTACAGCATGAACTCGGATATTTAATCCTAAAACAACATGTTTCTCACTAGTTTGTCGTATAATTATATATATTCAACCCCTACAAACTAGTGAGAAAGCTGTTATATATCAATCTCATATTCAATTTCTTACATATTACACGCAATGTATTTATGAGGTATAATTTAAATGTAAAACCAAATAATAAAAGGATTTTAAAAATATGGACACAGACACTTTCAAAACACAAATAAAAAGCTCCTGGGCCATTGTTTCCCCTCAGATATGCACTCATATCTGCCTAAGGCAGGTAAGCATCCAACTCCCATTGAAAGTCATTAGGAATTGAGCTCCAAATTCCTAGAGGTGCTTTTGAAAATTTCCACTCATAACTGCCACTGATTTCAGTGGGAGTTAGGGTGACCAGATGAGATGATGAAAATATCGGGACACCGGAGGGGAGGGGAGGGGGGCAAAAAAAAAAAAAAAAGCCGGCGCAAAATATTGGGACAAAAATTGCGCCCTGACCAGAGATCAGATTTTATCGGGACATCTGGTCACTCTAGTGGGAGTTGCAAAGCACATAAGTGAGGGCACAACTTAGCCCTTAGTAAAACTCTGCTGGGGATTGTTCAGGGTCTCTCTTCCCCATCCCATGCCCCCTTGCAATTTTGATATGGAACACAGAGGTCCTCTTCAGCATTCACAGGGCTCAAGCACCAACTTTTTAAACCAATTCAAGCTGTGTACCTGAGGAATTTCTGTGAAGTAGGAGCAGCGCAGGAGTATCCCAAATATAGGGTTACCATACCTCCTCTTTTTCCTGGACATGTCCGGCTTTTCGGCACTCAAACCCCTGTCCGGGGGGAATTGCCAAAAAGCCGAACATGTCCGGGAAAATGGCGGCTCTGCTCCTCCCCTGACTCTTTGGCTCTGTTTAAGAGCCGAGCTGCCCAAGCGCTATGGGCTTCAGGCAGCCCCCTTGCCTCCGGACCCCAGCCGCCGGCCGGGCACTTCCCCTCCCGGGCTCCGGCGGCGCAGGGTCCGGAGGCACGGGGGCTGCCCGAAGCCGGTAGCGCTGGGGCAGCTCGGCTCTTAAAC
>NW_020664464.1:7464188-7488224 GCF_002925995.2 Terrapene triunguis | reverse complement strand
GGGGCCAGGGCCCGTGGAGGGTCCTCTTTTTTTATTTAATAGATATGGTAACCCTACCCAAATAGCCAGTGGGATTTGGTATACTGTGCATTTGGGTGCAAATTTGAAACATGGTCTCTATATGCTACCTTTAAAACAAAAAACAGAATTTAAAAAAAGTCTTTGTGCAGAATGAGAACTTTTACACAGAAATATGCCGCAAAGTGACAGCTCTCCCCACCACCACCAATACATAATACACAGGAACCAAGTAGTGTCATAATACAGACTAAGAAGAGTACTTGAGAAATTAGTAGCATCAGTAGCTCAGGCACAAATGGCTGCTTCTACCATCCTGAAAGCAGCTACTATCCCAGCACATACCATTGGTGCAAGTGCACTCTACTGGTTGATGATACAAGGGGTACACTTTAGAATTCAAGTGAATTATGTTTTCCTATACACAAAGAGCACAGCATGCATTTGTGAGACTAGATTACTTATTTTGAAAAAAAACAAATGTTGGGACAAATCCTCCGCCAGTGTTAGTCAGTGAAGTGTATTGACTTCAGTGGAGAGCTACTGATTTACAACAACTGAGAATCTGCCCTAAGACAATTTCATGAAAGACAGTGATTAATCAAGAGAGAACACAGTAATTCACTAACATTTTGCAATTTATCTGGGAGAAAAAAAATGGCAGCTGCCTCTCCCTGTCTGTGGCAAGGGCAGAGGCCTCTTCTACATTTAAAGAGAGAAAATCTCCTTCCAGTTATACAGCCACATACACTAGAGACAATCTGTAGCTCCACACAGGAAGGAAAAAACATAAATGTTGCAGCAGATCAAGTAATGATACAAGTTGCTCTATGGTTGTGCAGCACTTAAGGGAGAACTCTTGCAACACAGAGGTAAATGAAATACAATATACCTTGCACTCCTTCTAATACCTTGGGATATTGTAGGGGAAGCAAAAGACAAGGGAAAACACTAGCAGGGATTGAGAAATTGGTGAGTGTCCTCTCTCTCTAAATTCATTCAATATACTTTTTTAAGATGCTACCAAAGTCTTAGAAATGCAAGATTATAGTTGTTTCATGTACTACATGCTGGGTAGTAACTTGAAAGGATTTTGTGCTTGTAAAACTAAAAGGCTCTTTATTAAGGGATCTATTTACGGAGACAGTGCAACTGCAGCTAGAATTCAGACCATGTGTATGCAGACTGATTTCTTGGCACCTTCTTCAAACTCTTGCCTCCTGCAACATGTGCTCCTCTCTCCAAGTTCCATGCAGGCTGTTACAATAGTTAACATCAATACCAGATTCTCAGATCTGAAGCAGAGTCCTGACCTTAGGGAACCCTAACTTCTCTGATGTGAACTGGCATAACGTACTCATTTGGCATAAATCCTGGCCCCTGCCCATCTTCCTTCTCCTGATCTTGTTCCAGTTTCTTTTCCCTTCTCATTTCAGCACAGAGAAAGTATCATGCTGAATGGCAGAAGTCTCTGGTGGGAGAGCAATACACCAATTTTGTATTAGTCAAACAGGAAAGAAATTGTGTAACAATTTCCAAGCAATAACTTATATAACCTTTGGGGGGGCCACCCACCCTATTGAAATCCGAACCATAGAGTTGTGAAAAACACCATAGGTAGTGAAGGTGCAATTCACAAAATTCCTATGTGGTTGATTCTTGAGCACAATCTGTTAGTCAGCCACTTTTCCTTCTGAGTGACATGAAAACTGAAGTTAGCACTTGTCTGCACTAAGGAGTTTAAATTCTAGTGTGCACTAGTGTGTTGAGCACTAACTAGTGCACATTAATGTAGTCAACCATACTACATTAACGTGCACTTGGGGACTTTTAGTGCATGCCAGCAGGATCACATGCACCAGTTTGTGTGCAACACATTAGTGAGCACTAGAATTAACATCCCTGTGGTGCAGACTAAAAACACAAAGTTTAAGTAGATGGTGTAACCAGAGGTCCCGATTTTATAGGGACAGTCCCGATATTCAGGGCTTTTTCTTATATAGGCACCTATTACCCCACCTCTGTCCCGATTTTTCACACTTACTATCTGGTCACCCTATAAGTAGAGGCAGAATAAACTAAAGCCCTAAAATTTTAAAATAGTTTTAACTCTCTATTAGCTTTGAAAGGAGTTGTTCTTCATTGTCCAAAATCAAAAACAACTGAAGAGAACAATTACCAAGAACTTCATAAAAGCTTGGAGTTGAATTCTTTTTCTTCTGTTTTATTGAGCAAGCATTCCAGGTTGGCAGCAGTTTTATACAATTTCCCTCCTGGGCCAGTATCAAAATGTTTAAATCTTGCAGTTAAGATATGCTAGTGGAGTGGGAACCTTTCAAGGGAATCCTGCATAAAACACTAGAAATCTGTTTATGAGCATACAGTTTTACTCAACGATTTCATCCTTCTCCTTGTTACAAATGTGATGCCCATATTAATGGTTTCTCTCAAGCCATTTGGTTTTCTAGTGCTTACTGAAATGTATGATGAAAAAGACTATGCACCCAATTTATACTCATCTGCATAAAGAGAAACTCTACATACTTTGGTTGTAAAAACCACCTTCAAAAATTCACCACCGTAAACATGATGCCTCTCTGTCCCTCCATGTCTCCCAATGCGTGTGTGCAGAATTCATGTCCCCTGCAGATTTCCTTGCTTCCCTGCAGATAAATGACTTCTGACAGGGAAGCAAAGGAAAGGCGCAAAAGTGGTCATGTGCCCCTCCCCGACAGCACAGGCAGGTGGGTTCAGATGCCCAAAGCACACGGTGGAGACATAAATCACCACAGAGGGGAGGAGGGCTGGGCAGGTGTGTGTGTGTGTGTGTGTGTGCGCGCCTGCCTCATTCACTTGGAATGGAGGGGCAGGGCTTCGGGGTGTTTCTAAGAAGGTAGGCATGGTGCAAGCTCTGTACCCTCAGGCAGAGCAGAATGTAGTAGCCTGCCTGCTTAGTGAATTGTTCCAATATACTCCCCCAGGAGTATAAAACAGATGTAAAAGTTTTAAGGCTCCTTTACATTGTCCGAGTGGTGTAAAGGACGGTATGGCCTTATAAATTCGTATGGTGCTTTAGTGATTAGAACTGGTCTAAATTTTTGGACTGAAAAAATTTCCTATCAAATGTGCTCTGTGACGTTTGCTACTGACCTTTCTGGAGATGGTCAGTAGCCAGTATAAATTATGAGTTTGATTCCCCAGCCCTCACATGCTCTTCAGTTGCCTATGATGCAACACTGAGCATATGGCTGCATATATTTGTTGACTAAACTAGAAATAAAGGGTCAAATCTAGCTACATTACTATTAGACAAGGGGGTTGGGGATTTCCTCCAATGCTCCCCAATCCCATTCTCCATCCACGGAGTTGTACTTTAAATAAATTACTGAAATAATTGAAGCCAGAGTGATTATATTGCATTATTTTGACAAATAAAATATACAGAATTTTAAAATAGTGTGCAGAATTTTGAATTTTTTGGTTTAAAATTCCCCCAGGAGTAGGAGTTTCACTAATTTACAGTGGGGGAAGAGAGTGGAGTCTCAGCTGGCCAAAAGATTCATGATAGTTAGTGGAAGGAGCTTGGGGTGGAGGGGGGAGAGGGGGAGGGAGTTCCTGAAGTCATAAGATTACAGGAAAATCTCAGCTTTCACGTAAAGAAAGGTTTAGCTGTCATTATTGGGAGTGGGGAAGGGGAAAACTTGAAAACATGAACGTTAAAGGCTCAGAAACCCAAAAAAGCAAGTTGTATTAAAAAAGCCCCACTTTTATTTTTAAAATCTCTTTTTCTAAGACAGTCTCATGCCTGGGGGTGGAGGTGGGCCTGATTTAGGATTTTTGAGCATTAAGGTTGTCAATACTTCAGTTTATACCAGCCCATAGGCTTCATGCTCAGGACAGGACATCCTACTACTTTTTAATCAAATCAAGACCTAAAAGAAAGTTTCCTTCATATCACCAATTAACAGATGGAGTTTAGATTTAGGTGCAAGATTGTCTGTTGGCAGGAGGCCTGGTACATCAGGTAAGTGACTGACCTAACACAGTGAGCCCAAAGTACAGTCCAGTGCTTATTTGCAGCCCTTGATCATCTTTCTTTGCAAGCTGGTATAGTGCGCAGCAGTGCAATGGACATTTTCATTTATATAGCCCTCAGCCCAGCCACAATGTATAACAACCAAGTGTGAAATCACCACTTACTTCCAGTTGCTCCCATTACCACAAATTAATAAAAACAGAAGAGAAGGCAGGCGCTCCGAAGAGAAACAATAGTACTTTGTGGCAAAGGGAACGACAACTACAGCAGTCAAGCAAGTGAAGAGTCAGTGCCTCAAGACAGCCTATTCCTGATGCATCAGCAAGAGAAAGCAGCAGACTGTGGACAATTGCAACACAGAGCCTTAGTCTGTAACCAATGTGCAGCCCACAAGGCAAAAAATGTTTGGCTGCCCTTTGACCTAAGAAGAAAATTAATGTAGCATGACCAATTGATTTGCCTGTTAAAATGGAAATGCCCTGGCAGGTACGTGAGCTAAAAGCTTCTGAAAATGTGCTAGTTAGAGGAGAGGTAGTATGATTCATATCTTCTGGAGTTCACTGAAGTCTGAACTCAAGCCCACCACCGTCTGTTTCTCCCTCAATGGGATTCCCCCTCCCACTCTACATAAATGCTGTAGCATTTTCAGACAATCTGCTTTTTTGAGAACTGTTGTGGGGTTTGGGGTTCTTTTCTCACCCCATTTAGTGTTACTTATAATGACAATGTTTGGACTTCAAAATTTAAAACTAAAAACCCAATCCCCAAGGAAGCACATGGTAAGTGTTTCCAGCAACTGCAGTATGCATTTATTTGTGAACTAATCAAGAGTTGCTTTATAAATGTGTTTCAAAAACACAAGGGTTTTCAGTTGGTGAGGACGTTTTCCTATTTAAACACTGATTTAAAAACCTTGCCAAGTAAACCAGGAAGTCAAGATAGAAAAATTTTATAGCACAGAGAAAGCAGCTGTTTTCTCCCCCTCAAGCTCTGGTAATCTAACCAATTGTTTCTTTAAACAGCAGCAAAAAGAAGGCAAACAGTAACTTTATTTCATTACACTGCATAGCCAAATTAGCTTTTTGTCAATAACATATCTTACAGAAAATGGTATTTTTCATGCAAAATGAGTGAAAGCATATAAATTTAGTCTCACGTTACACTTGAAGAACAACGTTAATACTTCAGCAGGAAAAAAATAATCCTAGCAGATGATTTCAGATCACTAAAGAAATCCCAGGCCAGTTTCTTCAACAATAGACAAAATCAGAATGTTAAAACATATTGCAAAATAAGGGTCTGTTCCAAAGCTTTGGGTTTGGCCCTTAGATGAACAACAACTGAATTCAATGCAATGGTAGCTGAAATATACAAACGTGGTAAAAAAAAGCAAGTTACATTTGAATCCAAGAAGTCATGAGTGTGACGCTCTAAAGCTCAACCCAAACCAGTAAGAGATTTTGTTGCTGCCTGCCAGATAACCCTGGGTACCTCTTTGCTGTGCAGCTTTCGTTCAGAGTCCTGACATCAAAAGCATACTCACAGCACAATAGCTTTGCCCTGTCTTCCACCAGCCTAGTTATTCCTTGCAAGGGGACAACACCCTCCTAATCCCAAATTCTCCCACAACTTCTCTCTCTGCCATTGCCAGTCCCTCTCACTTGAACACCAAAAAAACCCTATTAAGATTCCTGCTCCTTTAAAGAGAGTGTACAGCTCCAGCCTGATAATTGCAGTGAGGATTTTACTCTTCTGTTCAGAACACTGCACTGAGAGGCAGTGTAATAAAACAAGATTTAGTTTATTGACAAAGAACAGATATTTAAGAGATAGCCAGCAGAAGTAATTGGGATAGAAATGGTTACAAACAAACAAGTAAAAATACATTTAAAACTAAAGACCAACTTCAACTAATATTTTGTCTCACCTATATTCCATTTCCAGAGACTTTCAACCCGCTTTGCTGAAAGGTTCCACTTTTCTCAGATATACAAGAGCTCTGGCCTCTTACATCTGCCTAGTAATAGATGCCAATGTGGCTTTCTGTCTTGGTTTATATCTTCCCACGTTCTGAAGCAAGGTTACAGGAGGCAGGAAGGTTTCCTGGAGCTCCAGCTTCCATCCCCTGCCAAGAGCATTAAGTGGCCATCTCCCACTCTGGTTAGCCTGAAATTTGTGTCCGTCTTGCATGTAAATTTTATTGGTTCTCCTTGCTCAATTTACGTTGGAGACACATTCAAGGAGGCAGCACCACATTCCTTTGTCTAGGATGGGGTGACTGAAGGCCTGTCTGCCAAACGCCTTTTAAGAACTTATTTCCAGCACACATTTCTAATTCTTCATGTAACATCCGTACATAGCCTACACATAGTAGTAATGACCAGCGTGTTACCAGTCCCCATAGGATACCTTGCATGGCACCTTTTACATTACAGTTTGTCATAATCTGTAGAGTTGGAATACACTGAGCTGGCCAGGCCAGTTGAGATACACAGACACCAGGGAACCTCTTGCTTCTTGGCACTGGGGTGCTTTTAGGGTCACAATAAGAGTCTATGTTTCAAATGGTAAGAGGTTAATTCCTGATGAAGATTGAGATTCACGGCATCATTTCACGTGCTGCTGTGTCTTTATGAAATATTCCACCAAATCTGCTAAATTGTTTATGAACATAAATTTGAATTATTCACAGTTGTTCAATTCAGACATGTCTGTTTCCCTCTTCACTGGCTATTCATGAACATTCATGCAAATTGTTTTCTGTTTGCACAAATATTTTCAAGAACAGCCATTCTCCAAATATGGTCAAGAAAATGTGTGCTAAAAGCGTATTCTATTCGTTATTCCTTATCCTTCTGCTTTAAATGTTTTACCAAATTAGGGTGCAAATACAATACTATGAGACCAAGGTGACCAATCACACACCAAATAATGAGCAGCTGAAATGGCTAGTAAAACAATCCAGGGGCTCAAAATTGTTCATTCAAACTAATTATTGAATACTTATACCAAAGACATTTGAAGAAATCAAGAATGATTTGCAGGCAATTCATGAACAGAAGTGTCCACAAACAGAGAAGTTGCACTGGTTTAACTAAATCTGTATAAAAAACAATACCCCACTAGTTACATCTGTACAATTCTATATATAGACCAGGCCTTTACAAAGAAATTCAAATGACAAGCCACTTTTCATTTTAAGCTTCAGGTGGGACATGCTAGTTAATGTACCCAAAGTCGTTCTCCCTCCTGCCCCCCAAAACAGTGCAGGTCAGCAGACTGTATGGAGAGCACTAAGTAATTACATTTCACTTGTCCAAACTTGGACTGTGTCATCCCTGAACCCAGAGAATAGGATTTTACCTAGCCTGACCCGGGATTCGAAGATGGGGAAATGGAAGGTGAGAACTCATTTCCTCTCTCTCTGTTTCCTGGTTGCCTGGGACTGCCTCACCATTGTCCTTGATTCCTCCAACTGCTGAGATGCCTTTTATCTTCCTAGTCTCCCACACAACCCCTTAACCCAAAGCAGAAGGCACACTTCCTACTCCCATTTTACCATTTTCCTCCCTAGTCTCTTCAGCGGCCAGCTATAACTTCACTCCATGCTAGGAAGTCCAGGCCCCAGCTGCTGACTCCTTGTCCTTTATGGTCCTCCACTTGACGGAAAGAATGAGATCCAGCAACAGAGAGCAGCAAGCCTCATATTAAGGCTAGAGAAGAAGGTTCCTAGAAGCTGGTCAGTCTCAATGGTATAAAGGTAGCATTAGTCTAAGGTCTGAAAAGTGACAATCCATGAGATGAAGGGGAATAGCTCATCCAATAGCTGGTGGTGCGACACAAAAGAGGACTTCCAATAGTGCAGAGGAAGGAGTAGTGAACGTAAGGAGGCAACAAGTGACAAATCCAAGGAAGAGAAGAGATTAAGGAGGTGGATTGAAGATAATGAGGTTAATTCCGGTACTGAGGCAATGGTTTTTGCTCTTTGTGAAAATGATAGTTGAGGTTAAATTGTAAAATTGGATCTAGAAAAAACAATAGACAGCTGAGAAAAGAGCCTTGAATGAGGTGTAGCTGTCACCAGAGATAGGGAAATTGACTTCTGTTCAAGGAGAGTGGTGTGTTCAATAGTGCACTGGAGATTAAGTAGTGTGTGAGCACGCCATGATCAGCATAGCAAAGGAAGCTTCAACACTATGGGCAGTGTGAAAGCCAGTCTGGATTGGATTAAAGTTATTATAAATAGTGAAGCAATTGCAGAGGTGAGGGGAAATGACTGTCCCCAGTCTGATGCTAAGAAAGGGCGTGCTAGGGATGGAGTAGTAACTTTTGAGTGTTTGGGGTAAAGGGTGAGTTTCTTGCGAAGTGATGACATGGCTGTCGTCTTGAGTGCAGTGGAGAAAACAATGAAAAAGATGTATTGATTATGGGAATAGCAGAAGCAGCTCTCCAATATTGCAGCTAACATTTGGGGAATTGTGGCAACTGATAAACAGAGTAAAAAAAAAAAAAAAAAAGCCATGTGATAAACAGACACTGGACTTGAGAGCCTTAAACTGAAATAGGCTTGCATGTTATAGAACACTGGACAAGGAACTATCCCGCTGCCAACATCTGAGCATTTCAGTCTTTGCCAAGCAAGATACAAATGATGAACATACATACATACACACACAAAGTGTCAGGGAGGTATGGTGAGAGTGGATGAAATGGTATGAGGTCCAGAGGGGATATGGTTTTCTGTGCAGATTGGATGACATCTGTGAGGTTAGATACACAGAGTAGGAGACACTAGGAATCCGTGAATGGGGAGATGCATGGATGATAACTGTGTCTACACCGGGGATTATGCTGGCATAGCTATGCCAGTCAGCGTTGTGGTTCCCCACCCCCACACACACCTGACTGACATAGGTATTCAGATATAACTTCAAGGTAAAGACCAAGCCTCAGCCCACATGGATACCACTCCCATAGACAGATCTTCATAACAGGATTGTTTCTCTTCTTTCTTTCATACAGTGATCAGCGGTGAAGTAGTTGACATTTCAAATATTGTTGTTAGGCATCTGAATGAAAACCCCATTGATATGAATAAGAGCAGTTTACACTTCTCTCAGGTGGTATTGTTTTGGGTGTCCTGTGGATACAGACAGGCATCACTACATTGGTTTATATTTAGTTCACTTTTTGAAGGTTGTCTCTGCAACTGGATGGGGTAGAGGTAGATTATGGGCTTGCTGAGCCATTGAAAGCTGGCTTAGTTTAACTCCTGATTTGATGTGTTTTATACATTTGCCTGGTCTTTTAGTTAGTGTTTTCCTATGGTGTTTCTGTGGTTGCCAATAAAACAAAACCAAACTTTTGTTTAAGCCAAATTGAATTAGGCATTGACTGTTATCTGCTGCCCAATGCACTCCAAGAAAATTGAAAGAAAGACTCAGAAAGCAAGTGTTCTGGTGAGCAGGTTTCGTAGGCAAGGAGGCAGCAGCAGTCTTCCTTCACACTGGTGCCCAAGAACAGCAAATGAGGGCTATTGTGGAGTCCTAGGGGGCCTTATGATTTAAGGCAGTGGTTCTAAAACTGTGGTCCATGCAACATTAACAGTCTGCACAGTACTTGCAGGTTGGCCGCAGAAAGCAGAGAAGTAGTTGTGATGGGTTGGACCTCCCTTCTGGGGTGCTACCTGATGTATTGGGGTCCCACTGAGCCCACTCCTTCCACCAGCCTGGGCTCCCTCATCCTGTCCTGCTGCACACACAGACAGGTAGGGACACACCCAGCTGTAGAATCACACAGTCTACAATCAGCTCGGGGTGGGAAGACTCAGCTGGGGGAATTGCCCAGCACTCTGGTGCACGCACCCTCTGGAATGTAAACCCAAAATTATATTGTCCTGCACTGTATAGAGATCTGTACAGCGTAAGCTCATGAAATTTGCTCCCTCCCTCAATGTGGAGGAAGCTATGCACCCCCGCCCCGGAGTTATGAATTGCACAGACTGGTTATATAATAAACAAAACAAAAAAGTTTATTAACTACAAAAGGTAGATTAAATGATTATAAGGGATGGCAAACAGATTAAAGCAGATTACTGAGCAAATAAAAACACGCATGCAAACTAGGCTTAATACCTTAAAAAACTGGTTACAAATAGTGATTTCTCACCCTAAATACTGTTTTATGCAGGTTGCAGAGTTTCTTGAAGGTAATCTTCACAGCTTGCATTTTAAATCTCCAAGCATACCCTTCTCGCCTGGGCTCAGCCCCTGCCCTCCCCATCCCCCCCATCTTAGTTCCTTTGTTTCTTAAAGTGTTTTCACCAGTCTTCCTTCTTAGGTGGGGAGGCAGTAGAAAAGAGCCTAGATTAACTCATCTTTAACCCAGCCTTAAATAGGATTTGCATATGGCAGGAATCCTTTGTTTCCCAGTTTGACCCCCACCCCCTTCCAGTGGAAAAATACACATCATTTTGGACTTCTGGTAACAGGTGACACAATCACCTGACCCTGGAGTGTCAAAGCAGCATCCCAGGAAACTTCTTAGGAAGGAGGAAGATTAGTAGCTTCAAAGTCCTATTGTCCTTCCTAATGGCCCATCCAGGCTGTTTGCATACTGTTTGGTGGGTGTTCCTGAGGTGAAAACACAGTTGTAATTATTACATAGTCAATATTGACTAACTTCAGATACAGAAGTGATACATGCATACAAATTGGATAAGCATATTCAGTAAACCATAACCTTTCCAATGATACCTCATATGACCCATCTTGCATAAAACATCTTAGTTACGCCATATTCATATCATTACAATATTTCTATGAAGAATATGGGGCGCAATGTCACAGTAGTGTGATACTGACTCTGCCTCATTATTTCCAGCTGCTGCCACAGATGTATAACAGACAAGCCTGAATGCCTGCAAAGGCAGCTGGAAACAGGGTGGAGCCTAACTGGCTCTAGTAGAGACCACTTCTGTGTAAGAAGAGGAAGTTAGGAACACAGGACTAGAAGGGACCTCCTGGTCATTGAATCCAGCCACTGTTATCACAGGCAATCCCATCATGTAACCAAGAAAGACAAGAGGAGGAAACAAAAGTTGCCCTCTCAGGGACTGCAGCCACCAATGGAACAGGTAAAAATAAACCAAAATGTGGAAAAATAATGTGAGGAAAGTATAAAAAAATTGTTATAATTGCCACAAAATGATGATGCCACAGGTGGACTGTACAATCACAAGTGTTCACAACACACACACTAGTCAAACATGCTCTACTGTTATGAACTTTTGAGAATTTCTGTTGTAAGGAGCATGATGGAAAAGTTGCACCAACCATTAACATTCTAGTTATGAGAAACATCCCACCAAGTTTCAGTTATGGCCACAGGGTCATAGTCTTCATCATATAGAATCATTTCTAGCTTTTACATATATTTCCAATACTCCATATCAGAGACATTAAACAGTCTGATTTCCTTCTACAGAAAGTCTCTGTTTTATTAATCATTCAAGTTAAAGATGCATCCCTGGGTATTTACTTTAAAAAAAAGCTTTACTTTCATCTCTGACTTAACTACTTTAGAACTTGTCTAATAAGCCAGTTTTGAACCCCAGAACTGGAAAACCAATCTGTTATCAAAAACGTCCTGAACTATATTATTCAAATTACAGTAGTGCCAAAATTCTCCACCCAAAATCAGGGCCTCCTTTGTGCTAGACGCTGTACATATACATAGTGGAAAAAAGTTCCTGCCTTGGAGAACTTACAGTCAAAATAGACCAACAAAGGAAGGATGGGAATGGAAACAAAGGCACAGAGAGATAAAGTAATTGGTCGAAGATCACACAGCAGGTAATCAACTGATTCAGGAATAGTATTCCAGACCTTCCGACTCCCAGGCCAATGGCCTAACCACTGAACTACACTGGATGTGTTAACCCAACTATTGCTGTCAGAGATCATCCAATAGATGTGGTGGTGGTGCAATATGCCAGTCCTTTCTTCCCTCCATTTGTACCTGACCAAAGGGAGACTCCACTAGGTTGACTCCCATCTTCAGTTCTTTGCCAGGTCACTACAGTTATTGTGACTATCAAATTTTCCTATGTACTTGTCATAAGTTCCCATGTGCATCCAAAATTTCCAGCCATATTTATTTTACCACTTAATCTGATCAGAGCTATTGTCCTGGCAACATACCAGCATACACACCTCAGCAAGGAGCTTTTATAATAGCCATGAAGCATACTGTACTAAGTATAACACATTTTCATAACAATAGAGAAAACACGCATAATTTTCAAATCATCACTTCCACATCATGGCTCACAATTTTACTAGCCATCTGAGCAGATGTCTTCTAAATGATTTCTAATGATCCAGACTAGAGGAATTATGGTCCCATTTTTGCAGCTATCAAAGTTTAAATTCAATGTCTACTGTCCTTTAAAAATATTTGACAGCCACTGAATGGCAGGCAACTCTTGAAATTGCTTCCAGATGAATACAATCATTTTTTAAGTGACAAAAAGAGCAATATTTTCTTGTCTTTTTTTTTTTTTAAAGTATATATCCACTTTCTGCTTCTGAATGAAAATACCTGGATATATCAAGCTAGGTTTGACAGAATGATTGAACATAAAAAACCCAGAAAGGGAGTTAGTTATAGGAGTCTAATAAAGCAATGTAGCATATTGTTTTAGAAGTATGGTCCAGTAGCTTTAGTGCATGACTTGTAGGCAGGTTCCAGCACCAACTTCCTCTGTGGCCTTGGTCAAGTCACAGCTTTTCTTTTGGAATAGTTATACATGATTAGTTAAAGTGGAAAAATATAATCTGAAATAACTCAAGTGTAGACAACCCTTAAGATGAGTAATAAATCAAGAACAGAGCAGCAGACAGTGGTTCTATTTGCCACCACCTGTGCTGCCTCATTTTGAAAGAAGAACAAACAATCAAGACAAGGGGAAGGAAGACAAGAGTCCGTTCTGAAAGGCTAGGAGAGTTAGTCCCTCTGCTACTGGGGATAGGACAAGTTGGAACCGAGAGGCTGTCTTGAACTGGATGAGCTAACATTTTGGTGAATCCTGACACCATCTAGTCTTAGTTCACTTGAGTGATGTGTAGACCTCCAGAAGCTTGGAAGTGGAGTTTCAGATAAATATCTGAAGCCTAATGAAATACCAGAGCTGAACCTTTTGAGTTTAATGTGTTTCTTACCTTCCTTCCCCTCTACCCTATTTCCTTCCTGCAAAATCTCAAGGCACTTTTCTGTTTCCCAACACAATCTGTACCTTTCCATAACTCCAATTACCTCTATTCCTGGCCCTAATACTCTAGGTCTCAAGGACATCCTGTCCCTTCTTATCTGATCCATTGCCATTGCTGAAACTCTTAAAGCCCTTGTATAGCTCAGATGCCTCCTGTTATGCAGTATATACAAGGTCTATCTGCTGCACCAGTTGATATCTCTGAAACAATATTAACTCATATCCATCTTGAAAGATATTGAACTTCCATCTTTGTTTCGGAAGTATTCGGTCTCGATGAGTAATTTCAGTTCGTGCTCTCTCTCTCTCTCTCTCTCTCACACACACACACACACACACACAATTTAGCACTCAAATTTCAACTGTAAACACAAGATGATCACTGAGAAAGCTACCATTTCAATGTTTCAGATTTGTCATTCTAATTGGGTGCACCGCATCTGCTCTGACACGGCATTCATCCCAATCCTAATCTTAGCATGTTTACAGCATATTAAGAGAGCCTCACCTCAGTTCCAGGGAACATGACACAGTCTAATTAAAGGATAGATCAGTACAGCATTTTGATAAGTATAATTTAGTAGCATCAAGACAGTATTACTTCTATAAATAAAAGCAGACACTAATCTGGAGTTCTTTTAAAGAGTCATAGTGTATGAAGTGCATCAGGAGAGAAGTTAAGAGTATTCTGGAGGTCAGCAGCATACTGTATATTTACTGCAATTAATGATTTGGAGGAGGAAATGGACTGCCAAGTGATCAAGATAATTATTAGCAAAAATTAGAGAGAACTTTGAGAAATTGTAGATAGTTTGAAATATATGCCAGGTTCTGGGCAGCAGAATAGCAGATGAAAATGTGCTTGGCTAAATCCACAGTAATGTATTAATTTAAACTTCCATTATTGTTTAGTAGAGAATGCTACAGGGGAAAGAGACATACACTATCTTGTCTCACAGAGACTTAATTTTTACATTGAGAACAAAACCAAAAAACAAACAAAATTCAGATTGAAAGTATCAGTTTGCTCCATTTATGGAGAAACATAACAGTAAGCGAGGCTGCAAGTCAGTCACACATTTTCTACAGCTAGTTGCACTACATGACATTCTTCCCCAGTGGCTGGTGGGTCACCAAGATCATGCATTATGGCTGCACATACAGGCAAAAACCACAGGTGGTAAATATTAAACATTGACAAAATGTAGAAGCACAGTTTCAGGCAGGCACATGTGGAAATTGGGTTAAAGACTTTTTGAAAATGTGGTCCTCTAGGAAAACAGATGGAGAATCCATTTACCCCACAATTTTACTTTTTTAAAGGAGTCTGACTAGAGAGCAATCTGTCTAACTTTGCTCCTTTGTTTCCTTCAGCATTCTAGTCAGAAGAGTTTCTTTCTTTGTCCTGTCTAGAACTTTTTTTTTTTCCTTCTTCTTCTTTTAAATACAAACCTGTAGAGTGCTGAAGTGCTGCATTTTTAAACATTTTAAACAAGACACTAGTTCATAGCATGAATGTTTTTAAATCTGATCAGCAAGCTGTTTCTCAATACATTAAGCAAAGCAAGCAAAATTAGGTTGTTTTATGTAAGGTACTTAGCACAAATCCCTTAATAACGTGTTTGAGTGCAGAAACCATTAATAAATGCATAATTCCCTAAGACAGGCTTGATTAAGTCATATGTGTATCCTTCTAATTAAAAAAGAACATTAGGCAAATGAGTGGAATTTCTGAGTACTAAACTCAAAGGCATCTTTTTCCTTTGTTTTAAGAATGAAAGAAAAGTAGCTAGTGATTGTAACTGCCAAAGAGCAGTTATAGTGCTGACACAAAACCCCAACACTCTGTGACTTATTAAAAACAATTCAGTATTTGTTTGCCAGTTTGTAGCCCTGTTCTTAATCAGGTGGCTGCTTGATTAATCCAGACAGTTAGGATTCGAGGGTGCAGCTGGTGCTGATATGTAAACAAACAGACAGGAGAAATGAGACCAATGCATCAACAAGCAGATGGTCTAAAACCAAGGACTAATAAATAAATAAATAAATAAAAAAGGCTTTGAACCTTTTTTCCCCAGTTTCCTGGTTTTATCAAGAGAATGGCATAGTTTGATGATCAACACCAAACTGTTTCCAGTTGTTTACCTTGCAGTTGGCAGTACGTTAGATTTATGGGATAGTCTATAGCAAGACAGAACACCAAAATAATGGTTCATTATTTTTGTGCACACATCCATCCTATTTCCATAAATAATACTTTGCTCAAAGTTATTCTTCAAAGTAGGCAAAAATGGATGAAAAGAAACTAAGGGGAAGCAATTTTTTTACAGCAAAATGAGAACTATTTAATACCTTGGCCCTTTTAGACCTAATATTAATTAAATATCTTCCTTCCTCTGGAAGAGGGGTCTCTAAAGTCCATCGTCTTACATTTACATTAAGTACCATTTCCTAATAAAATATTGTAATGAAGTGGCTAGATTATGTGTGTACCAGTGACTTCTACTAGATGGATTTAGACCTGCTAAACTATATATCATAGTCTCGATACTGCTCATAGATAAAGATTCTCCTTTATCATAAGCTGTAGGGGCCTTTGCTTTTTGCAAAGGAGCATCTTCATTTTACCCCTCCAAGTGGCCATGGTGTGCATCATGCAACAGCTGTAATTTCCTACTGGACACAGATTTGTTACAATGTAGTATTCTGTCTCATGGGCAAATCAATGAGGAAAGTCCTTTTGGGGGGAAAAAAATAAGGGGGCTGGTTTTAGTTTATATTTAAAAATGTGTCTGATTGTGCTTATACAAATTTCATGAAAGTGAGATCACTGAAGTCCATGAAATTACACTGATAATTAAGTGAGATCCGAATCAGACTCTGTATAGGATAGGCAAGTATTGTGAAAGCTGTTCTACATCATTCTGCCAATGCAGAGGATTACTCATAACCCTCCATTTTCTCTAGTCCATGTCTAGGGCTCCTGGCTGCCAATGCCTCGTCCCCTCCTTCAAAACGCTCCTCTTTCCACAGTCTCATTCTCCTGCACCAAAAAAGCAAATAAATAGGAGCTATTTTAAAAGGAACTACCAATATTTTGTGTTCCCCTGCCTCCCTTTTGCAGGATGTCCTTTCTCTCTGCAGTAAGCTCCATAAGAGTGGATCTTTGCTTTTTCTTTCTGTACTGCACTAGAGAAATAAATACATTTATACACTAATAAATATATTTAAAGATTGTGAGGCACTCAGATACTATGGTAATAGGGGCCTTACATGTACAGAGACTAGTAGAATCATGGGACTGGAAGGGACTTCAAGAGGTCATTTAGTCCAGTCCCCTGCACTCATGGCATGACTGAGTATTATCTAGACCATCCCTGACAGGTGTTTGTCCAACCTGCTCTCAAAAATCTCCAATGATGGAGATTCCACCACCTCCCTGGGCAATTTATTCCAGTGCTTAACCACCCTGATAGTTAGTAGATGGATAGAAAGAAGGTGGGAATCCCCTGCAGTTTTAAGCTTTACTCTCATAATACCTCCATGCCACCTTCACAAGGCCCAAACAGAAAATGACATGGAAAAAAGCAAGTATTACTAGCTACCTTGCACCTCTGTCTCATGGCCCGCCATTGCTTAAACCACCCACCCAAAAGAGTCTATTAAAATACATCAAAGGTCTGACAAACCCACAAAGCAAACAAGCAGCAGGGATGAGGCAGCAACGTCATTCTTAACCCGTGACGTTATATGGAGGTATGGAGCAAATGGGGTGCAGATGTTTGCCACAAGAACCATATATCTCAGAATCATCATCATCATCATTTCCACATGTGATTTTGCAAAGTTAAACTGATCTGCAATAACTTTCTGAACACATGTAGTGTCATTAGATCATCGCGTTCACCTTACAAAATTACCTACAAACAGACTAAACAGATGCTGCTGCATTTCAGTGCAATCATGTTTACATCACAGCATGATGGCATTGTGTTGTAATATCCTGGAACATTAAAGTTATAACATGCACATTTTTTCTTCTTAAAAGACATAGCGAAATTACACAGAGCTAATTGTGACTAATAAGGCAAAGCTCTTGCTGGGGTGGGAGGGAGGGGGCAGCATGATGGAGCACCACCACAGTAGTGTATTTAAAGGAGGCACAATGCCGCCTGGAGTACAGTCTCTATTACAAGGGCTAACACAGCAGTAATACTCACCTCCCCCCAGGATGTCACGAGCATTATTTAACATTTGTAAACACTTTGATTACAAATATTATATTGGTGATAACCACTGGAACCATTTACTGAGCATCATAGTGGATTCTCTGTCACTGGGAATTTTTAAATCAAGATTTTATTTTATTTTTTTAAATCCAAAGATATGCTCTAGGTATTAATTTGGCCTATGAGCTACCTATACAGGAGGTCAAACTACATGATCACAGTGGTCTATTCTGGCCTGGGAATCTATATTGTTACTAAGTATCATTATTGTGGCATTAGATAAGGACCAAATTTCAGCCTCATAAGTTGTTTGTTTATTAGTTTGAATCAGACTGATAACAGTTAGGGTTTAGCATATGTGTTTGGTGCCTGATTTTGTGTGTGTGTGCGCGTGTGCAGAAAGTGGCATCCTTCTTGTGTTTTCAGTGTGAGCATGCAGTGATGTACATGACTGCAGCTGTAAATCAGAACTTGAATGCCTAGATGACCTAGTTGCTTTCCATCAGCAAAATTATGGGTACAAAAGCAGGCTCGGTTAAGGCCGGTAGGAAAGTTAGGTCCCTTATGTATAATCATCAGCATCGTACTTGCTAAGAAGATCTAGGAGAAGAGCCAACATGTAAATAAATTTTCGTATACAGCCAGAGACAAATAGCCATAACAGCATAATTAACACTCCCATTCCTGTGAAGTCTATAAACTAAGAATTAGAAGCTTCAATAATGCGGGTAGGGAAATAGCACATATTTTACCAAAATCTCTCATCTCAATCTCTGACTAGCCTAGAGAAAGGAAACAACAATTAATTGCATCCAAGCAGTAGATATAACAGAAGTCTTATCTAATGACAAGGCTAATAACAAACCCAAGGTGTGGGTGGAATGAACCAACACAGATAATCAAGTACATTGACATGTTCAGAGCACATTCAATTAAAATTAAAAAAAAAAAAAAAAAAAGTGAAAAAATATAGTTGTCTGATTGCATTGATAGAATATCTGAAGTTTCCTCAAAACTTCGTCCTCCGTAGCTTTCCTATTCTCAGGCTCAGAAATGGGATTAAAAGAGGATACACAAATTTTCACTTCAAAATAATCTTGAAATGCATATTTCTGGGTCTTCCAAATTAAGTATAGTTTAGCAAGAAACAGTAGTGCATCATCCAGCCCTGAAGTCAGCTTTCAAATAGAATGGGGTTGATTCACTGCCAACTCCACGGCCAACCAAGGGGGGTTGGTGGGAATTTGCCCTTATGGCAGAAAGACAGCCTCTAGAGGGTGTTAGCCAGCAGATGGGGAGCTGCTTTAAGTTGGATCCTGGTTCAGCAGGCTCCAGTCTAAGAATGTGTGTGGGCGGAGGGTGTTGAAAAAGAGAGAAGGCATGGGTGTCCAAGTGAGAGTCAGTGATATTTTATGGCAGGAGAAGTGGGGGTTGTGTACGCTAGCATTAGTAATAAAGAGGATCCAATAGATTTTTGCCTGTGCTGTTAAATTTTTTTTGCAATTTTGCATAGTTAGTAGGAGAGAAAAATCGATGGATGAAGTGACAACTATCATCAGCAGTGTTATATCTATTGAAAGATTGAGATATCGACACAGATTTTAAAAGCCTTCATTGGAAGTATGAGAGACGCCCTGAACATCCTGGTTATTTCACTTGTCCTTTTGATAATACACCCGACAAGCCATAAACTGATGTCATTACAGTTTCTCTCCTGTTTTGTGCTGGCTCTGAACAAAATCTGTGCATACTGGAATTCCTCACTATTTTATTTTTTAGAAGCAGCTTTTCCAGATGGAATGTGGGTGGTGTTTATATTTCCCCTTCCCAAAATGGCCAAAGGCTCTTGGCCTTGTTAAGTTCCTGCCAAGTTCAAGTTTTTAAAAATAGAAGCTATTTTGAGCAAGTATAGGCAGGCTTATGGGACAAGGCATTTGCCACGAGGCATCAGAATTTTTAGCCTCTCCCCTCCTTTAAGTGGTAGAAGATTAAGCAGAGAATCCAATTAAATATGAATTGGAGTCCTAGGCTGGCTGGAGGTCCTAGGCCTAACAGAACTTAGATCTACACATCTGCCAAGGTAAGTCCCACTACTGGAGCAGAATGAGCTCAGGAGGGGATTTGAACACGTGCAAGCTCCATTTATCCTCAGTAGCCTTTTGGTTTTGAATTTAGCTTAGTACTACATGATGGTTTATGAGGTGTCTCATTCGCACAAAGAGTGAAACTGAACGCAGGTTAAATGGAACAAGTGACATTTTAGTAAATCCTCTGGACTGCTCTGTCCATGTGTCTGAGTTGTTTCAAGGTTAGCTCTCTACATTCCTTGTTCCATGGGTGTCCCTTCAGTAACAGTCCAGGGAACATGGGCCCTCAGACTTCATTTCAACTGATCATAGTACTACCCTTATGTCCCTGCATCCCAGAGGTGGTGGTACAGCATGACTCACCCACCATTGCTTAGACTATACTTGGAGATCCCTCATTCCTTTGCCTGTAGGTTTTTGCCTCCCCAGTCCAATGCTGGAAAACCCTGGCACCAATCACAGTAATACTTAATTGGTCCTTAGTTTGGACTCTACATGCCAACTTTCAGCTCAAAATGAAATCTGATTTACAAGACTCTAAAAATAGGGTTCTCTAATTGACAGGGAAAATGGCATCACTATGATTTAATAAAGATTTACTTAGCCAAGCCTATCATTTTTAATAGGGTAAAAGGTTTTAAAACATATTTGTTTTAAAATGATTTATTTAGACCACCGCTGAAGCCTGGAAGATTGAAGATGGCTTTCAACTTGTTATTCAGCCTGAGGTCTCTTGAAAGAGGTAGTGATAAATTTCTGACATATGTCCTACAAAGTACAAGCTAACTTCTCTACCGGGGAAGTATTTGATCGCTATTGAAATGGGATTGGTTCTTATCAGCCCAGACTTCCCTGTAATTTCACAGCTGCCCGTGAAGGCTCATCAGGTAACTCCTCACTTAAACTTCAGCAAGTTCTTGAAGGCAAAACCATATGGGATAAAATTCCAGGGCCCTCCTATGTAAAATAATTCCTTACTTGAAAATCCTGCTAATTTATGACCCTGTGCTAATGTCTCAGGCTCTTTGAAGAACTATTACATAAATCTTTTTTAACTGCATTATCATCTCTTGCACACAAACCATAATTTATCCTAAGGACTTCAAAGGTCATCCGTTATCTCGGCTGCAGCTCCAGCCTGATGTGGCAATCTATTAAAAACAGAAACACTTTTGCCCAGCAAAGTTTTGCACTTAACAGTTTCAGTCATCTGGTAATTTAAACAGCTTACTTTCAAACTCATAGTTCTCATATTTTTAGCATCTTAAAAAGCTTCTGTTCTACCTCTGCAGTTTATTAAGACATCAGTAATCTTCCTTGTGGCCTTTATTTTCTATGTACTACACAATATTCCATTTATGATACGTGAATGTATACTTTGACCTCACCAAGTTCTATTCTTAGGTATCATTTTTGAACAAATAAACCCAACTGGGGCATGCATCAGAGTCAAGTGGCTTTTTCTTTGTAAATATGTCTGGAAGAAAGACAGCCTTTTCCAAATATTTCAGGCAAGATCTCTTTGGAGTTCGGTTGAGATCTGCTTGATTCACATCTGTTTATACCTCTGGTTTGAATTTCCTCTTTATATCAAAAGGATAAACCTTCTGTAAAAATATTTTGAATGTTTCTCATGCAAAGTCCAAAATATACCTCCAGAGGAACTGAAACAATATACAACCAAAAGAGAAAACAAATAAAGGCTTGAAAGCAAGTCAAACAAAGAGGGATTTACCAAATGAAAAAGAAGGCTGTAATGGCTGAACTCCCTTTATCAGTATCCTAACAAATAACACCTCCTGTGCTTTAAATATTTAATGTGAAATCCAAGGATTTATATAGCTTACAAAATGCCAGAGGCTTATTATCTTTACAGTCTGCATGACAGGAATATTCATATCATTTGATTCCACTGTCTAAGACAACAGGAATTCCTCCAGGTGCTAATGGTAGATAACTTGCGTGCGGCTTCAATAATCTACTAATTATAGAATCCCTCAGGTAGAACAATGTCATTAATCTGATTAAATTATTTATATTGCTGGAAAGCTAAATCTTATTAGGTTCTTGGTATTTTATTTTGTATGTTGTGCAACTCTGTGGTGTGTAGTAGCAGTACTGTACCTTTAACAACCATTACCAAAACTGGCAAAGAAAGGATATAGGTAAGGATGAAGCAATGTATCACTCAAATACTGATACTGACATTTGCAATTTCTACTGACCGCTTTTGCTTGTATATGGGGTCCATTAGTAGCTTGCCAAGGCCTCTGAGAACTATTATACTTGAGTGCCTATTGCTATGTTATATCAGCAAGATCTGGTATCTGATAAGAGTTTAGGTTTATCAGAACAATTCATTGTTGAGCTATGAATGCATTCTGTTACCACATACACTGCCGTAACTGTGTTAATGTCAGTGGAGTTATCAGATATATACACTGGTGAACAAGAGAGCATGATCACACCCCTAATCTCTAAATTAAACTGTGAGGGGTCCTTTGTACTGAATACAGCAAGAAAAATATGGCTTGTAGCTTCATATGGAACACCAAATATCATCATCTCTAAACCTACATTTTCAAACAGGAGACAGTGTAGAAGAATGCTGTTTTGCCCCCACCTGTTCGTAAGTTTGGGTCTGGTAGTTGTGGTACTGGAAAACAGCTTGCCATTTGCCTTAGATAGCAAAATAAAAAATTGCAGTTACCTTAAACACTGCAAATACTAAGATAAGCTATTTTCCGTAATAAGTACAATGAAGATAATGAGGTTATACATCTACCAATTTTAGATAATATTGGTATGGTTCAGTACCACCACTGGTATACCAGAGTTGGCTGCTATATTTTAAGATCAATAAGCTCTTTGGAGCAGTAACTATGTCTTCCCGAGTTTGGAAATAGCACAAATAGCTCAGTTATGACTGGAGCCTCTGGGTGTTCCTGTACTAGAAGGCAACCACCACCAACTGTACAATTTTAATTTAGGACTAATTAACATTACAACATAAGTTCCTCCCCAATCTGTCAGCATTCGAGATTCCATAATATTCATGGGACTTCTCATATGCTTAGGGTTAAGCATGTGCTTAAGTGTTTGTAGTACCATTCCAAGCAGCTCTTGGATGTTTGGAGTGGGAGCACGGGAAAGACTGGCAGGAGACTGACTTTTCTCACTTAAAAAATATTTTTCTTCCATCTTTTAAAAATGAAGGACATTAAAAATGAAAAAAATTAAAATATATTTTAAAGTACAACTTTGACCGGTGTTGCACAGGTCAGACTAGATGACCTAATGGTCCATTCTGGCATTAAAACCTGTTAACTTTAAGGTAAGAAATGAAAATTAATATTTGGTTCCATAGTGGCCATAACTTGCACACCACACAGAGAGGCATATAGTTAACCAGTTTAAATGCACCAAAATAGAGTTAAACTTTTTCTCCTCATGCCCGGGCAAGTGTCAAAGCCCAGCTGTTCAACTCAATACTGGGTATAGATCACTAGTAAAGGATACCTGGAAATGGAGAGAGGCAGCATTTTTAGTTGAGTGATGTGATTTGTTACAGAAATCAACTTCCTGTAACTTCAGTTTCATGATTCATCTTTGCTCCTGGCAATAATAAAAGTAAGACAACACCAGATTTGCGTAGGACAGAGGTGAAGTGGCATCTAAAATGTGGGATGTTCCTCCTAATGAGAGAAAAAAAAATTTCTCTTTCAGAAACAGCTACTGCAGTGAGTCATGGTGGAAAGCAGCATAAATCAGAACATACTTTCTCAAGCCAAATTCTCTGCTAGTTGGCAAAGCTCCACTGAATATGACAGAGGTACACCATCAGAAAACCTGGCCCTCCATCTACTAAAGCAGTTTTTGATGTGCTTCTTGAGAATGGGTTTGCCTGGGAAAGCTTGTTTTGAGCGGCCTAGATCTGAACCACAGATATTTGACTGCTAAACTGATGGAGTCAATAGGCTTCTGAGAAGCCTTTTGTGTGAGAAAAATCTGTTCTCTCCAAGGAGTGTGTGTAATCCCTGGTGAGAGAGTTACACATGCCCACTTAATCACTGCCAGAGGAAATGTATAGTCCACCTTAAGGATGATGGTGATAATGGAGGGAGAGGTACCTTAAGTCAGTGGACTGTTAAGCAAGCCCCCAGAATCAGAGTTCACTGTTCAATCACATAGACCAGAATTTTCAAGCCTCTGCACCTGGAGATAGGTACCTAAATCCAGAAACGTGAATTCAGGTAGCTAGTCTTGTGGGGTTTGTCAGTCCTGGGGAATTATAAGGACAACGCTCTTGGTTTTCTTTTAAAGTTTGCAGTGTTGTTGTAGCTGTGTTGGTCTCAGGATATGAAAGACAAAGTGGGTGAGGAAATATCTTTTATT
>NW_020664464.1:7389195-7463788 GCF_002925995.2 Terrapene triunguis | reverse complement strand
TCTGGACATATGGTAACCCTATAAAAGCTGACCCTGTGTTAGTGCATTTTGGGCAAGACTAAGTTTGTTTTCTTTTGTTTTTTTTAAATTGGGGGTGGAAAAGGATTAGGTTTTTTGGTTGGTTTCTTAGTGAGACTGAGTGTGATGATAAAGGGCCATATCCTCTGCTTGTGTAAATCACTGTAATGTAACTGGAGCTACACTGATTTACACCAGCTGAAGGTCTGGCTCAAAAATGTTTTGCAGGTCTGGCGCAAAAAAAAAAAAAAAAGTAAATTCTAAGTCTAGATTCCTGAAGTTGAAGAAATGCCTGTTTATACAGAATACATTGGAGACGTTATGCAAGAACACTTTATTCCTATGTTAATATAACCCTTTTCCTGCTGCTCTGTCAAGGAGGCCTACTGCACATTTGCTGCATGCCATAAGCATCTGCTTCTACCAAAGTCTGCTGCAAAGAGAGAAAAAGAGAAAAAAGCATTCAATCTCTCACCTTTTTAGGCAGCAAAATTCCAGGAACTCTTACATTTTACAGTTCTATGGCAATTGAAATGTCACAAGGCTGTTCTCTGGCACAGAATTTGCTTTACCCTTTCAGTCAACGTAGCTGTGCAAATGCTCTGTACCGCATGAAAAATGTCAACACCACAGCCAGGAACAGAAACAGACCGTTTGATGTTGAACATTTCATCCCACATGGAACTGAAAAGTAGTAAGGAGAATCATACAGCTGACTCTGCAGTGAAGAGATCTGGTGTTTCCACTAGAGGATGCTAGATCTGTTTTTCCATGTCCACTGGGGCTGCAGCTCTGAAGTCAGCGCTGTGGCTGGCAATTTGTGTCCACTCCATAAAGTGCTACACCACCAATCAAGCCAGCAAGCAGAGAAAAATGCAAAAGACTCAGACAGCAGGCCACTAGATGAGAAAGGTAGAGCACTCAAGGAAGGCAGGGCCATTTCAGTGAAACTAAATTAATTCCTTGCACTGGTCTTCACTGCAGAAGACGTGGAGGAGATCCACATCAGAGCTACTCTTTTTGGGTGTGACAGATCTGATGGACTGTCACAGATTGATGTATCAGTAGAAGATGATTTAGAAAAAAAATTGATAAACTAAACAGTAATAAAGTCACTAGGACCAGATAGTATTCACCCAACAGTTCTGAAGGAACTTAAATATGACATTGCAGAACTACTAGCTGTAGCATGTAACCTATCACTGGAATCAGCCTCTGTATCAGATGATTGAAAAGTAGCTAATGTAACACTGATTTATAAAAAGGGCTCCAGAGGAGATCTTGGAATTTACAATCCAGTGCTTTCAGTACTGGCACATTAGTACAAACTATAGTAAATAACAAAATTATCAGACACAGAGATAAATAGGATTTGTTGGGGAAGAGTCAACACAACTTTCATAAAGGGAAATCATGCCTCACCAATCTATTAGAATGCTTTGAGGGAGTCAACAAGCACAGGGTAAGGGTGATCCAATCAATAAAGCGTGCTTGGATTTTCAGAAAGTCTTTGATAAAGTCCCTCACTAAAGCCTCTTAAGGAGGCTAAACAGACATGGGATAATAGGGAAGATCCTCCCATGAATCAATAACTGGTTGAAAGATAGGACTAAATGGTCAGTTTTCACAATGGAAAGAGGTAAAAAGCAAGTCCACCACGAATCTGTACTGGGACTTATGCTATTCAACATATTATTAATTATTATAATTAATGATATGGAAAAGTGGGTGAACAGTGAAGTGGCAAAGTTTGCAGACAATACAAATTTAAAATAGTTAAATCCAAAGCAGACTGCAAGGAGTTACAGAGGGATCTTACAAAACTGGGTGGCTGTTCAACAAAATGGCAGATTAAATTTATCTCTGGTAGTTGCAAAGTAATGCACATTGGAAAAAAATAATCCCAACTATATACAAAAGAGGGGTTCTAAATTAGCTGTTACCACACAAAGTGATCTTGAAGTCACCATGGATAGTTTTCAGAAAACTTCTGCTCAATGCAGTCAAAAGGCTAACAATATGTTAGGAACGTTAGGATAAGGACAGAAAGTTAGACAAAATATCATACCACCACCCAAAGTCATGATGTGCCCACACCTTGACTACTGTGTCCAGTTCTGGTTGCCCCATCTCAAAAAAAAAAAAGATATAGAGGGATTGGAAAAGGTCCAGGGAAGGGCAACAAAGATGGTCAAAGGTATCAAATGGCTTCCATACAAGGAAAACTAAAGATTAGGGCTGTTCAGTTTGGGGGGGGGTGGGGGAGAAACAACAACTAAGGGGGAGCGGCTATAATAGAAGTCTATAAAATAGTGAATGGAGTGGAAAAAGTGTTATTTAGCCTTTCCCCACAGTACAAAAACCAGGAGTTGCCCAATGAAATTAATAGGCAGCAAATATAATACAAACAAGAGGAAGTACTTTTTTAAATACACAATTAACTTGTGGAACTCAATGCCATTGGATGCTGTGATAGAAAGAAGTATAACTGGGTTCAGAAAAGAACTGGATAAGTTCATGGAGGATAGGTCCATCAATGGCTATTTGCCAAGATAGACAGGGACACAACGCCATGCTTGGGATAACCCTAAACCTCTGATTACAAGAAGCTGGGAGAGGAAGACAGGGGTGGATCACTCCATGATTGCCCTGTTCTCTACACTTCCCCTGAAGCTCTGGCACAGCCACTGTCGGAGACAGGATACTGGGCTAGATGGACAGTGGTCTGACCCAGTATGGCCGTTCTTATGTTCTTACAGACTCAACTTCCACTGCCACCAGCATAAGTTACGTCTGTGTTTCCAGACTATGACAGGTATGAAGTAACCATCAAGCCAGAAACATCCTCCTGTTGAATTGTTAACCATCTTTGCTTGCAATAGGTGGTAGAAATACATGTGTTTGTTTTTTCTGGATGGTGTGTGGGCTAGGATTTTCAGGGGAAGGGAGTGAGTAATAATTCTTTAGCTGTGGAAATAGAGAACATGTGGAATTCTGCATTTTTGTATGTGAGTCAGAGAGCCATGAAATATTTGTGCCACTTGCTTATTCAAAACAATAACCTCAGGTATAAAACAATTCACATTTCAGGCACTGATAAATAGCAAAACAAAAACAAACAAAAAATCATCTCCTTGAAATTGTAATAGGCTCTAGCAGCAATGTAGCCTCCAGCAAGCTGGTATTTGATGCCCTTTATGGGATTTAACAACAAATATCTGCAAATAGGAATGTGCTCATTAGGAGAAAACCACACAGTCAGACATCTACAGCAGTCTTTCGTCCGCTCTTCCACACAGGAAAATTATATATATATATATATATATATCTATCTCAGTGTCACTCAGACTTATATCTTTTATCCAGAAAGGTATGTTGTTCCTCAGTATATTGGACTGTTTCTTCAGATCAAACTGGTATTTGATCCAGTGAGCGAGAGAACCCTGATAAGACTCAAAGTTGTTCCCAATAGCCATGGCCTGTTTCCTAAGAATATACCAGACTATAAACCTAGACAGAGTTTTATTATACAAAAAGTTAAATTATTGTGATGTATTAAACTGCATCAATAAATTGTGATTATACATCAACAACTGGGTATCTTAGATATTTTTAACATGCCCATCATCCAGGAGTGCCTCTCTAGGCACCATTATTAATCATCTATACACACAATTTGAACTAAGTGCTTAAGCTTCAAAACAGTTAGCCTATTAAAATAATGTTGCTAATAGTTCAGCTAGTGCAAAATTATGTCCAAGTGTCCCTCATAGACAATGTCCTGCCAGCATCCCCCTTCTTTTACAGTGGACACTCCAGCTTGAATGCCACAGCTAATTGTAACTACGGCACCATCACATGGGTATTTCCCACATGTAGAGTGCAGAATCAGATACTTTGAGTCTAGTACTTGGAAGAGTCTGTGTCTACACTCTATGACAAGATGGCCATGTTAGTATGGGGGGGGTCCTGCGCTTTTCTTGACCGGGGGAGCTAAGATTCCACCCCCTGCCCCTGCTCTTGGGGAGCCAAGGGTCCCACTAGGGACCTGGAAAGGTGGTAGAGGAGGGAAGCGGGGGAAGGGTTTGGGTTTGCTCCTCACTCTGAGCCCGAGCCCCAGCCCCTCTCAACCCCTGTGGGTTCTTACCTTCTTCCCCCTTGGGTGGGGTACCTTCAGTCTTTAGACACCGGGGGAAGAGAGCCTCCCTCCCCTGTTGGGACAGGGTCTCCCTTACTTCCTCCTCCTCCCCGTCTGCCTGAAGCAGGGGGTTTTATTAGGTTCCTGACAGGGCCTTAATTGACTGCAGGTGCTTCAATTAACCTGTAGCCACTCTCCCTCGTCTACAGGGAACCACGCCTTAATTAGGCTAGGGCTTATATATTTCCCCTCTATCACTCTCCTTGGCCATCCTGTATCACAACTGCAAAAAAAAGACCCATGGCAGAGAGCCTTAGAGCCTGTGTCAAGTGACTTGGTCTCGCAGGGCTTGTGTTTTGGGGCTAAAAACAGCAGTGTAGATGCTTGGGCTTTGGCTGGAGTCCAGCCAGGTCTGAAACCTTGGGGTGAGGGAGGGTTTGCATCTCAAAGCCTGGACTCTAGCCCAAGCCTGAATGTCTATCCTGCTATTTTTAGCCTCATAGCTTGAGCCTGAGTCAGTTGACCCAGGCTCCGAGCCATGCTACTGCAGGTTGTTTGTTCATTTGTTTTAAATAAACAGTATAGCTATACCCGCAGTACACAGCACTTTGGACCAAGTTATTCAGATAATCACTGTATAAACCCATCATGAATAGAGCCACATGCTTATTCTTTTAACATAACGCTTTCAGATATTTAGTTTCCACATGCCATACCGCAATGCACCAAGGTATTCTAAAGACATGCTGAAGAGATACATGAATACTAACCAAGGAAGCATTTTCCCCTTGCAATGACCATACAAAAGCTCTCAGAACATCCTTTAATACTTATGTGAAATTCATAGGCAATTCAGGTAGAAATGAATGCAAAATATGTGGTCCTGAGTTGTTGCTGTGCAAATGCAGTATGCGGTATGAATGCTAAACTAGCTGCATTAGCAGCAACCCCCAGACACTCTGATTTACTAACCATCTGCATTATTTTCTAATAGTTCAGCCAACCTGTGATAGTAGGTAAAGCTGAGGCATGCAATGAGAGAACTAATTTTCTAATGCTAAAATTCCCTAAGAGTATGTTATTGGCACTTCACTGTACTGTAGATAATTAGTTCTAATCCTGTTTAGAATTTGCATTTCAGGAACAAATATAGGCCTTGTCTAGCCCAGAAAAACGTGACAAGCTAGCTATCATGTGGTCCTTCTGGTGTGCCTGTAACACTCCTCACATTGCTCCCAGTGGTGCACCGGCATTCACACTGCCATTTGAATTAGACTTCCTATAAAGAATGCTAACCACTTTGTGGTCCTCCAGTCATCACTGATACAGTGCCAGCAAAGATGTTGATAACAAATAGTCCTCATTACCATCCCACGATGTACCGGTCACTACTTAAGTGGATCACTGGATTTACTTCGTTAACGGTTTAGCTGGAAGCCAGTTAACTGAACAAGTAGTGTCTGCACACAGTGAAGCACAGGCTATTTTCCCAGTGATTGACTTCAACACCACCTTCTTCTCCATTCTGCTTCTATTCATAGCATGTCCAAGAGAAGGCCTTCCTATGAGCAAGCTGCCACATGGCAAAAAGCTAATGTGCAGCCATTGGTGGCCATCTGTGGAGATGAGGAGATCCAGGGCTGGCTGCACTCAGTCATAAAAAGGTCTCTTTGATGTAAGACCATATGGGCTGAGACACATGGCCAGAAAGGGTTAAACATCCTGCAAAATAAATAACCCTCAAAAGACATATGGGGAGATGTTGTTTGTGTTTTTGTGTATTTACATATGTATGAATAGGGTCAACAATGTAACCAACAATCCCTGTCTATGCTGTATTCTGATAATTCAGAGGTCAAAAGAACATCCTATCATTTAAATGAATTGTAAACATGGGATATCTCTTCATTCATCTCTCTTTGAAATGTATAGCAAATCTGTGAATGGTGGAGGAACAAGCAAATTGCCTTATGTTAATTCTATATCTAAGTACCGGTGATGGACCTCCTTCAAAGTCATGCTAATTACCTTTTGAATTCCCAACTTGCCAAAAGACATGAAATTGTATAAAAGATCCCTTGGTTCCTGATTCTATCATCTCAGATCTGCTTAGGCTTCATCAGAGGAAGTTTGAGTTGCAACACTGAGGTCCCAGTTATGCTGGTACGCCCTGAATATATTTGGACATTGGACTATAACCTATAAACTATTTCTGAAAACTCTTTGCAACTACAAAGCTCACCATCTAGGCTATAAATCTTTACCTCAATGAATTGAACTCATGTCTGTATGTATATTGATCATTCTCTCTCTCTCTCTCGTTTTTTAATAAAGTTTAGTTAATAAGAATTGGCTGTAGCGTGTATTTGGGTAAGATCTGAAACATTCATTAACCTGGGAGGTAATGTGTCCGATCCTTTGGGATTGGTAGAACCTTTTCTTTTATATGATTAAATAAGATTTACAGAAATTTTCATCATATTTGACGTGGATACCTGGATGGAGGCCTGAGGCTGGATCACTTTAAGGGAACTGTGTTGTTTGGACTTCTGAGTAACCAGTAAGGTAATAAAGAAGCTGTTTTATGCTGGCTTGATAAATCTAAGTATTTGAATATCCACCAGCTTTATGGGGATTGTCTGCCCCATTCTTTGCAGTTCACCCTAATTGAGCGACCATAGCTGGCTCCCCACTAGGACCCCGGTCACAGGGGCATTACTCAAAGCTGCACACAGTGCCAAATAAATAAAGAAAGAAATCAAGATACTTAAAAGCCATTATAACAGTCTAAAATAATAATAATAGGTCCAGTTTAGGGAGAAATGTGTATACATTCTATGATGATATAGATGGATTCATTGGAACTCACCCCTCCATGCAGCCTGAAGTACTACTAGATAGCTTTGAGGTACCCAGCGGTACAGTAGTGAGGGACAAGGAGGAAATACTGGCTTCTATGATCTGGACAGGAAGTTAAAGTAAAAAGATATCTGAGGTGTTGCTGGGATGCAGGATCTTTAGGCAAAGACTCAAGATCCAGAGAAGGAAGAAGAAAGTGTGTGCATGTGTATATTAATATACAAACTAGAGACGCCACATAAAATCTCTCCTCTCTAGTAATTTTTGATCCCAGAACATTTATTTTCTTACACATAATTTATTCATCCTAAAATGCTGCTTTGTATGTCTATTTCAGGGTTTTTTGTTTTTTTTTTTAATTATTACAGTGTCTGAGCATTTTATAAAATGTAAACATTTATTGCAACAACTGCCCTGTGAAGTATGTAAGGAGTATTGTTCCCATTTTACAGACTGCAAACCTGAAGCATCAAGAGATTGAGTTACTTACTCAAGGTTACACAGGGAGTCTGCAATAACTCAACCCAGAAGTCATGAGTCCCAAGGCCTGAAACTCAATGCCATCTTTCCCCATCTGCCTCCCTGATGTTACACAAGAGTGTGTCCAGGATGGACATGTTACACTGCTTCTCTCCATCCTTAATTATTGTTTCCCAGATCTGTACACTGCAGAAACAAGATGAAGGAAATATTCTAAACCGAGGTTTTCCTGAAGTCTAACAAAATACAGCAGCTAATTATGTGCTAAAAATTCCGGGGATTGTCCAAGCAAGATACATATTGTATACATTGAAACAGAAGGGAAAATATTTTGTATATGAAGGAAGAATATTTCACGAACAGCAGCAACTAGAGGGCAACAGTAGTGACACATTTATTTAAAAGCTGTTTTATCAGAAGTCTTACCAACATCCTCTTCGATCACTCTGGAGATATCCCCTGATATCTTTTCAGTCACTCTGGGGAATTTTCAACACTCCTCCTTTAATCTTTCAGGTAGTCTCAAGAAGAGTTTAAACTGGAAATTCCAACCTCTTACTCTATTCAAGGTGCCCCAACTTCTCCCTGACTCATTTATTCCATGAGACAGTAAGTCAAAGTAAACAAACATCTTTTCAGTAGGACTTCCAAAAGCAACGTAGCAGTCAGAACAAAAACAAAACAAAAAAACCTTCTTGGCATGGTTTCCAGTCAGAGCAACCAAAATAATCGTGGTTGCCAAACAGGACCTGAACCTGGGAGCAGTTTATTTTTATATAAAATTCACACCCAGGGGTAGTTACAGAGATGCTATATAGACCAGTTTCCAGATGTACAGCATCTGACTGGAAATCTAATGCATCACACCACACACTATTTTCTAGTTCTTCCCTTCCATTCCCCACAATTAGGATCCATACAAGTGGGAAAGAATTACACATTGACTTAATATACTAGGCAGCTTCACACTGATTATAATAAAAAGCAGAATAAAATCCTTTATGTTCTGTCCAATTGAGTTTCTCAGTTTATTTGGGCTAATCTATTTTAGAACGGATTCTTACAGACCCAAAAATCTTCATTCTGAAGATTTGTTCTGGGCAACTGATATTTCAGAAATGTTAAATTTTAGGCCATCTCCACCAGTCAGGGCCACAACAGCTCAAGGAAGGGAAAAAAAATTCTCGATCGGCGACTCAAATTTTTGATGTCAAGGAATTTTGTCTGTAAAATCATTTTTAAACTATTTTTTCATTTGAAAAGGAGGACTGGTTCTTATTTCTGATTTTTTTCATGGGCTGTCAACATTTTGCAATGTTGAAATGAAATGTTTCATTTTGAACTGACAACTTTAATGTTTTTCATTTTGTTACTACCAAATCACAGTTTATCAGAACTTTTCATTCTATGTACACTTTTTATGTTTTTGTCCCTGCTGCAGGGACTTAACTGGTCTGAATTCAGTTCTGTTCACAGCCCCAGAATGCCCCTCAGAGTTCCCTAGTAACTCCACCAGGGCTCTAATATTAGAGTTCAAAAGAAAATTCCCCCCTCACCTTCCTAGCTGGTTCACCCCCTTGGTCAAGGGTTTTTAGTCCTGTCCCTCCTGAGACTTTCCTCCAGCCAGCTTGTGTCCTTCGAGCCTTCCTAGCTGACTCCTGCTCCCTCTGCAGGCTTGCACTCCACAGGCCCTCTTTCCTGGGTGATAAGGAGAATCTCTGTGTAGAGCCTGCCACACAGCCCTGGTATTTCTTTAAGCTCCCCACCACCACCACCCCCGTCTGAGAGCTCAGGTCACCTTGTATTCTCCAGCTTGCCTGGCTCTGAGTCACATGCCCCCACCATATTTTGATCGTACAGTCCTCAGAGCGGGGACTGTCTACTACTCACTGTTTGTACAGCACCTAGCTCAATGGCGCCCTGTTCTCAGTTGGGTTTTAGTGACAAAGATGAGTACTAAATAAATATTAAACATGATTCCTGGGCTCCTGTCCTTCACTTGGTGAGGTATGCGACAGGTGAGGAGGCTGAGACATAACCCCATAAAAGGGACAGCTCACCTTGTGGCATTCCCATTTGGGGATGAACAACAAGTGTCATATCAGAATTTGCCTCAAAACAAAATTGTAACTTTCCAGACAGCTCTGATATGCAGGAAGAGGTTCTATAGGACTTTATGGCTATGATATAGTGAGTCGGGACTGGATGCCCCAAGTGGTCTTTCTTGGCTCTACTCTGATATAGCCACACCAGAAGCTTCCCTCTACCCTTACAGGAAAGAGCCCTTTCTTTCTGCCTTCTGTTTGGCATTGTGACTATCCCATGTTATAAGCTGTGCACCCTTTACAGAGTGCTAGAGAGAGACTAGCCTCTGGAGCTACAGAAGGGTAATCTACTAATTTGTTTTGCCACATCTGTGGGCTGCCCTTTGCCAGTCCTGCAATCCCACAAGAACATCCCATCAAAACACCTTCTGTATTTCTTGACAATGGTCTGCATGCTGCGGACTTTTGCCTTTCCCGGAGATACTGACAAGTTATTTGTTTGGACAGTAAGCCTATCAGGCCTTGTCTGCTTCATTGCAAGGCTGACATTTTTTACTTGCTTGCAGTTTGACATTTGACATTTCAGTGTTCTTCCCTCATCCACAAAGACGACCTCCTACTGATAAGACCGTTCAGGAAGGTGCAGTTCTCTGTTGATCAGGATTTACAATCTCAACATATATTATTGGCCACTCTCAGTAGACTGATATCCTGATAGTCACCTGGCACTTTATGCACAATGTCAAAAAATTTTTAAACTCTCCATTAGTTTGAGCAAGAAAATGGGCTTACCTTGAATTCACCAATTATTATTAAGCCTATTCCTTCATAAACCTTTGGGCAAATCATCATTTTTTCCTCATTCCTCTATGTAATGTTTTATGCTTCTGTAACTGATGTCGATTTTTTTCTTCTCTTGCAATACAAAGCTTTTTCAGGGGAATACCATATCTTGAGGGAGATGTAAAATGCAGTTCCGGAAAGCCTAATTCTTAGTGCTTTGGCTTTTAAGTTGTCTCATGTCCTTGGGGAGAGAAGTGAAATCTTGCAACTGCAGTTTTATTTCCTTTTAACAATGAGAATTATTTGCTTTGTTTTTTTTCTACTTTTACTATTTGCTTTCTTCTTGTAATACAATTGTTCGTCTTTTAGTCTTAGATCTTTAATGTAACACTTTAGTTTTTCCAGGCAATAACAAACTGAAGTGCTGTAACTGTAAACCTCAGATGTCCTTAGAAAATTCAAAGTGCTTGAATTAAGCTGTTCTCAGTTTCAATAACGTGGGTGTTTGGAATTAGCACTTGTCACATTTATCTTGTGTCACAGCAGTTACAAATGTATCACTGCAATAATGACAGTTTAACAGGCTACCAAGGGAGGCTGGGGATAGAATAATAATACCTACCTCATATATTATACTTTTTATCCATCAACCTCAAAATGTGTTACAAAGGAAGGTAAGTATCATTATCCCCATTTTACAGATGGTACCACTGAGGCACAATGATGAAGTAACTTGCTCAAGGTCACACAGCAAGCCAGTGGCAAAGCCAGGAATAGACCATAGAAGACCTGAATCCCAATCCAGCCCTCTATCCACAGGGCCACATTACCTCTAAGTTAGACTTTACAAATATCTATCAGGGAAGGTTGCAGAATGGTTTTTCACACAGTGTGTAATTAGGACTGTGGAACTCATTGCCACAAGACATCTTTGAGGCCAAAATTTTAGCAAGACTGAAAAAGGGATTATACACTGATGTAAATAGTAAGAATATCCAGTTATAATAGTTAACACTAACATACTTTGAAAGTGATATTAAATCATATGCGTTATGGCAAAAGCCAGTCTCTAACTACTAGTAATTAGGAGGCTTTTTTAACACCTTCCTCTGAAGCATCTGGTTCTGGCCACTGTTGGAGACACGATATTGAACTAGATGGACCCCAGATCTGATCAATTATGACAATGCCCATGAATAACTAAAACAATCCTCCCATGATGCAAGAGGACTGACTAGATAACCCAATACATGTCACTTCCCACCAAAATGATTCAGTGATATTATAAATCCAAGAGAAAAAATTGCATTAAGATGGAGTTAGAGTACCTGTCAGTAATTTAAGGGTAAAACACAACAACATATTACAAAGATGTCGTAATTACACAAAACAAAGCTCTAAAATCAGGAAATTCAAAGTTAAGGTTACTCTTAAAAATCCAAACACATTAAAGCATGGAAATGCATAGCTAAAACAGCCAAACAACTTGACTTCTGCCTTGCAGGGATGCCATGCGATAACCATATAATAATCATGAATGTATTTTAGCCTTCATGGTCCCAAATTAAGTTTAGTTTTCCCCTCATGGGGACACAACAGGTTAAGGCTATCTGGGGGCCTTAACTGTGCTTTTCCATAACTTCAATTTTTGTGAGATAAACCTTAACTCCCTGGGTTCATAATATTTGCAGGGGGGAGGGGGGTGTTGGGGAGGAGAGATGTTGTTCTAATTATCCAAAACAAAAACATCCCTGTAATATTTTTACCTTCAAGTTAGCAACATGTACTCCCACTCATAACTTTAGTTTGACATAGTTTTGGTCTGGGAACATCAAAGACTTTGAATCCTTGCTGTAAATGCAAAAATCCAGAACTTAACCTTAACTATGGAGCCATGCTTGGCCACCTCCGTAATACACCTGAAAATATAAAAATAAAATAAATAAATAAATAAATAGCTTCTGGTTTTTCAGTTGTCTGCTGCTCAAACCAGTTTTTACACTGGTGTAACTACTGGAGCCAAGTGAGGTGAGACTCAAACTTACAATTTGTTTCATATCAAAACAGCAACAATTGGTTTAGATTGCAGTATAATCCACAAGCAGACTTTTGCAAACAAACTGACTTTAGGCCAGTCCTTCTAGTTTGATGTTATCATCTACCCTATCTTCTTTCATTAGGCCATATTAAAGCTTTCTTTTGTGATCATGTGGCCCTAACAGAGATAAATGGAAAGTTAAACAGAGCAAAAAGGGAGACTTATAGCTCCTTTTGACTGAGGATTGCAAAGACGATTTAAGGAGTAAGTATTACACAGAGCAAATGAAGCAGGGAGGTTGAAACCCAAATTTTCAGAACTGGCCTCTAATTTTTGGCACCTCTGTTTCTGAACACTCAACTAAAGACATCCAGTCCTGAACACCCAAAACTCCAGTTTGAATTGGTGAAAGTAGTGTTTGTTTGGAACCTCTGATAATCAGACTCTAGGGCTCAGATTCTGTAGAAGTGCAGCCCAGAACTCAGCCCAGGAGGAGGGCAGCTAAGGAGACTTAAAGCCACCTTTGTCCCCTCCCAATTCTGGGTTGCTCCAGTGGTTGGAGCAGCCCCTGGGACAACTTAGACAGCCCTGGGGGCCTGCCTGAGTTAGGGCAATGTCCTTGGACTGCCCTATGGGCCACAGCACTTCCTGAAATCTCCACGGCACTGTTAGAGGCCACTTTTGAAAGTTTGGCCTTATGTGATTTTGCAAGGTAACTCCGCAAATGAGTGCCAGAGTTGGGAATAGAACTCGAGTGTTTTTCTTAGTGGAGATGGAAAAATAAAATCCCATTTTTTTGGCCAAGAAAAGTTTTCAGGTTTTGGAGAAAAATAGAAGAAATTGGTCTATTTAGATTCTGTAATGCTGCCAAAGAACCTCATGGGAGCTGTAATTTGGGAGCCTTTTGCTCCCATTCTCCTCTATAGGCTAGGATTCCTGGTCAAACTACATCTCTCATGCTGCACCATAGCCTCTTCTCTTGGTGTGGAGAGGTAGTGAATCATGGAAGTCACATGGCCACAGTGCATCATGGGAGATGAAGTGTGATGGGGCGCCCAACCCAAGGAGAAGAATAGGAGCTTGAGGCACCCAAATTATCACCCCCGTGAGGCACCTGGGTAGCATTTCAGAACCTAAATATTTTAGGGTTTGAATATTCCGTTTTTAAACAAAACTGAACCAATAAACCCCACTCAAACACAGTTTTCCACAGAAAGCAGATTTTTTTGCCAAAAGTAGTTTTGTCAAAAATCCAATTTTCCTTCACAACAGTTTCAATAGAAAATTTTCTACCAGCCCTATCCCGGACCAACAGCCATTGTACTAGCCACTCCTTTGTAAGAGGCAGCCACACCATTTCTCCTGACAGGTGCTCAGGGCTGCAAGCATACAAAAGCAGCAGCTACACAAACCAAATTCCTTTGGTTGTTCATTATAACAACAATTAATATGTTAACTTATTTGATACTAATGTGCTTCCATGGGAATTTCATTGCAAATGAGTAGGTTACTGGTGTCCTGTAATTTTCAGATTGCCAGTGTGATGTACACTGCACATTAAAAGAGGCAGAATTATTAATTTTTGCTTGCAAGTCATGTTTTTAGTCCTTGATTTTTTTATATATAAAGTACAAGTGCACAAAGGAAATGCAAGCATTCAATAAACTGAACCCACAGTATCCAAGAGTTTATACATTTACCCTTTTAAAAGATTTTTGGCAGTTGGTGCTTAAGATATTTACATGCTTAAATATACATTGGTTAGATTATTCATTTCTGGCTTTCCACAGTACAAATATTTAAACTGCAATTAGATTTGTCAGAGTCTCAGGAAGTTGACAATGGTGTCATCAACTGTGGTTTAAAGAAGGGATAGGAAGAGAAATAAAGAAGCAGAGAGAAAAAGGAAGAGAGTATGATTGTAAAGCCTGGGTTTTCAAAAGCTTTCAATTGCATGCAAGATGGTACCTGCAAATAAACACCATTTGAACTCCACTGAAAGACAAGAAGATGGGGGGGGGGGGGGGAGAAAAGAGCATGGCCTTTGTATGGTTATTTATTCCAGCAAACAACAGCACATGGCAGTTCATAGCCCTCCTATTCCCTGAGTTAATATTTGGAGTACATTGTATCCCAGAGGCAATTTCTGAAGCCCTCCACCTCTCCCTAAAACAAATTGAGGGTTGGGAAAGGTTCACTTTTATCATCCAAGGTCCATGTCATAAAACTCAGCAGTAAGTAAAAGATGGAATGATTAAATAACAGTGAATAATGATATTACCTTAGAGAGCTAAACAAACATTTATGGCCAGGATCCACTTGTGACAATCCACGAAGTTAAAGTTATAAACTCACCAGATCATGCACAAACCCCTCTCTGGTTGTCGTGCAGAACCCAGCTTTGATCTTTGAAAATTAAGATGCTCCCCTTTTTACCCCATAGCTCCTCCTCCCCAGACACCTTTGTTTCTTGCCTGTGTTTTCTTCTCAGGGGCAGCCCTTGGAGCTCAAAACCTTCCTTTCTTACTTCCTCTATTACCTGTGCTAGCTGAGTGACACTGCCATTCCCATGGAGCTGGAATTGCTGTCCCTCCAACCCCTAGAGAGAGGTCTAAGAAATCCTCACAAGTGGAGAACTCCCGATCTAGGTACTTACGTGGAGACCGTCAGTGTACTTTGAACAATCTTTAAGATATTCAGAATGCTACCTTGGAAAATTTACTCACGCTCACATGCTTAACGAGCAAGAGAACCTGATTTCTCTGCTCATATTTGGACCTGAGGCCTTTTCTTAATGGAATAATTTCAGCTAATCCAGCTTTTTGAAAATTGAAGGAATTTTAAATGTATTAAATGGGCATCACTGAACTGTGACCATGCTACCTTCTGTATCCTTTGGACCACCACAAACAGGCTTGGTGTTTTCCAGGTTTATAAGCACCAGGATGTTATTTATTGGGCCCCCTCCACCAGTTCATCAGTATAGCCTTGTAAAGCAACACACAAGTTTGCATAAGCTTCCCCCTTAGCCTACTCTCCAGGGAGTGAGAGGGAAAGAGCTCCTCATCCTGATATCCTGGAGACCCTGGCCCCTACCAGTCTCCTCCCCTGGTCCTTCCTTTCACTCCCTTAACTGTTCTCAGTTGATGGTTCTCATTAGTGCATCAGCCTCCTGCCTAATTAAACCATTGAGCACTCATCTCCCAATTAAGGCCACTCCTGGGGGCAATAGCTAGTACCTTAGTGACCAGAGTGCTGGGTCCGATCTAGACTCCTAGCACTCTGACCTAGGGACATATAGTAAAAAAATCAAAAGTGATTTTTAGGCACTTGAGTCTAAATCACTTTGTAGCTTATGAAATTTTTACCTGTAATTTTTTCCCAGGTAGCAGAGGTTGACGTTCTCTGTGACATTCTCTGACCTCTTTTTTTAGTGAAAGCATTGTACATGTGCCTCCTGGTATTAACTGTGACCAAATATTGCAAATGCCGCTAATGTAAGTTTAAAAATTCTTAGTGACATATCAAATTCTTGTTCCTCCCCTTTTTTTTTTTTTTAATTTATTTTTAAACAACAGTGACGTCCTTGCATTTTGACAAGTGGAATCTTCAGCATACAAGAGAGACAAAATTACAACAGGTTTGTGAAAGAATAGCTGCATGGTTAGGGGGCTTTTGAAAAACAAAAATAAAACCATTAATGAGATTCAGCTTCCCTTCTGAAGGCTGACAGCTGTTTAAGATGTCTTTCACTCCAGGGTAAGTATCCCCCATCCCTCACTCGTACTGGGTAACCCAGAGATATAATTTATGATGGATTCACAAACAAAATGGTCAATGGTTCAGTACAAACCAAACATGAGCAGACACATTTCTAAACCCGTCAGTCATGCTGCTTACACAATCTGTTGATCCACTGAACAAATATATGTTGAAAGATTAGGCGGGAGTTGACTGCCATTCAGTAAGATAAATGTAGAGTAGACTCATTTTCTGCCCGACTTAACACTTAAGGATTTGTATTAAAGGGGGAAGAGGGGGAGGAATTCCAGCCACCTAGATCTTTGGAATGAGATAATCCTGCCAAGGACCTCACACAGAGGTTCCTACCAACTCTCCTTCACATGCTGAGTTGCCTTTGTTTTTTCTGTGCAAAACTGCTAGGAAAGCAAATGGGTACTCAAGGAGCACTAGCTCTGGCTATTCACACTTTTTGATGGCAGAAGGGGGGGAGAGGCAGAAAGATGAAGACAGAGTTTTATACAGTATGGTTTTGAATTGAAAAGAGCCAGCTGGGCTGTCATAAAGTCTCTTTGTGAGACAACAGTATAACAAAGGAGCTGCAAGCTATTAAGCCAGACAGAGAACTGAAGGCCTTTAAGTAGGAATCACAGTGCTCATGCTGTCCAATGCCATCCCCTGGCAGATAGTATGTCTAACCTTTACTCAGCTGTTACTTGTTGACACTTTCTCCAGTGTGGGGATGAGGTAGGTTTTCTAGAGCAGTTTTGCCAGCTGAAGGAGACAGCCCTTGCCTAATAAGAACTTGTTTTAAAACCTATATGTGCAAGGTTAGCAGGACTATCCTGATTTGTAAACAGAGCAGGATGGATGGAGGAAGGTAATTCCGTTTCATGTGTATGTTCCCATTTGGGCACCCTGATGCATGGCTAATCTCAGGAATGCTTACATGCAGTTGTCTCTATTCCTCCTGCATCATATAGTAGTTACCCTGGTAGATTTTGACTTAGTTAAAGAGATAAGGGCTCATTGTGCTAAGCTATGCTTATCCTGCCTTCCAAAGTTTGTTTAGTCTATCTGTTCTAACATAGATTACAAACCCTTTAGCACGGGTGTGTTTTTAAATAAATGTTTGTACATTTTCCAGCATAATGGAGCACTGATCCTTAGACATACTGCAGTACAAATAATAATGTCTTAAACAGATAGCAAATATTGTGCAATATTATTAAGTTCTTTAAGGTAATTGTCAAATTAAGGGTAGCTGTAGGTCACTCAAATATACAATCACATCCTTTCAAGCTAACTTTATTGTAAATCTTACTAACATTTTATTAAATAAAGATGTTTTTGCTTATATTGACCTAATACATATGGTAACAAATGCAACTTCATTCATTTTTCCAATGTGTTTGATATTAACATAGTTCTGCTCTCCGACACAGTCTGTTCCTTCTTTGATCTTTGTATCTTTATTGTGGTACCGTGGACATGACAGATGGTTTATGTGCCTCTGAATACTAGTATCCTTCATTCTAAAGCCATATTCCAACTGCAACCTCATGAGGCTCAGCAACAGAAACCAGCCAGCCCTTGGCCTGTGAACTATCTTGCGATGATGCCCCACTGTATGACTGTCACAGTGCATTTGGTACAACACAAAGTGACACCTGGCACACACCAGTGCATTTCAGTCAGCTAGAATTTGATGTGACCTAGGGTGTTTACACAGGCAGTCTCAGCAGAGAGAGTATTGACTGGCCATGGAGATTGAACTGCTCTCTCAGCCATAGACCTAGTCCGTCCAGGTCAGGTTCGACACAGACAACTTAAGGGAGTAGCACGGAAATGCTTGCACTGGTGCTGCATTTGCTGTACCATTTCTATGGTCAAAGAGGGGAAAGGATTCCGTTTCCACTGTCACCATGGGTTCTAGGTGCACTTTAAGGGAGAAAAGTGTTACGAAAAAAGTCAGTAAAGTGGAGACTCTTTTTCCATTGATTTGTTAGTCATTTCTTTGAAACAATTTCCTGCCAGACAGTTCAGAGGACACACAATTTAAAAGTCACACCTCTGTCTGAATTTCTTTTTAACTTATTATAGCTACAACTCTACCAGAAGCATTTATGACTGTAAATGAAAGTCACGAAAAACATCTATTTTTCCCTTCAGGTACTTGAATTGATGCATTAGACAGCACTTAGTAGATAGTCAGTTTCACTATTTCTCTTGGACAGCCATTTCCCCCCCAGTGTTTGTGAGGGTCTTTCACACAACAGGAAAGAGGAACTTTTTGTTTCTTTGTTAATTAGAAGATATAACTGTCAAACCCCCAAATTTGGCATAAGGACGTGTGGCATCTGAAACTGGATTTTTTTTTTTAATATTAACTTGATCGCAAGTTATAGACCATACAATAGGTCTCCTAATTATGATTCACCCAGTGTTCATTTTTATTCTATTGTCAGATATTTGCCTTCTCAGTTTAATCAGCAAGTTCATCATCAAAAGGGGTTAGTGAACAGCACACAGTGCTCTCTTGCATCAGATTTATTTAAACTTCACTGCAATTTTTAGCTTGAAAGGAATCATTTGAACACCACTAGTGAAAAAGTTTCTTCCATGCCCTGTGTTTGCTTAACTTATTTAGATTTATAACTGCAAAAGAGAATACCCATCTGTGACAAGTTGGGACTCACCACCCAGCATCTCCCACTGGTTGTTCCAGGAATTAGCTCAGTCCATGGGGAGCGCCCTCTGCTGGTGGTGTCCCGCCCGTCGTCTCGCCCTCAGTTGGCTTCTGAGCCCGCGTCGCTCATCAGCTCATGGCGTCTTCTTCGAGCCAGTGCGCTCCGGCAGTGCCCTTAGTCCATCCTTGCCCCCTTCTGGGGTGGGGGGTGTCAATCAGCTGCCTCTCTGCACCCTGGCCAATGTGGGCAACTGCACCCCCAAAGTCACACCCCTCTTAGCAGGGGGTTGGTGCAGCCCAAGACGGCCACTTCCGTCAGCCGGGTGTAAGGCAAGGGGGGGACCCAGGCCCGCCCACTACTCTGGGTCCCAACCCAGGGATCCTCTAGTTTCAGCCGTCCTGTCCTCCTTCTCTCCCTCCGTCTGTCCACGTCCCTGGGCCGCTTCCCCTTCAGCCTCTCGCACCGGGTAGGCCCTTCCCCTCAGGGCCTGCAGCCTGGCAGACACCGGGCTGGAGTTCCCGTCTGCTCCCCCAGGCCTGCCCAGCACTGCGCTGTCCCAGGTACTAGTCCCCCACCTCTGGAGACAGACCTTCCCCTCTTGAAGGCCTGGGACAGACTGCCTGCTCCCTCACTGAGCAGCCTTTTTATAGGGCTGAGCCTGGCCCTGATTGGCTGCCTCCAATCTGGGCTCTGATGGCTCCCAATAAGCCCTTCTCTTATTGGCTGTGCATCTGCACAGGCCCACTGGCCTGCTGCAGCCTAAATTCTCAGAGAGTGGGGCAGTCCGCCCCACTACACCATCCTATGGGCTTCTGGCATCCTTGACAAATTCTTAACAATACAGCACATCATAAGCGGACTGTGGATAGTTAGCTGCTAATAGCACTGAGACAGGAGTGGGAGTCAGGGCATGTGAATGACAATAGACATCCTGTGTGACTTAAGATAAATTTTTTCAAATATATGTACTTCAAATTTGGCATCTAAATAATTGACGCGATTTTCAGAGGATCTAAAGGTTGTGGGTGCTCAGCAGGCCAATTGTTTAGGTCAGTGGTCTCCAAGCTTTTTTGATCGCGCACCCCATCAGTAAAAAATTTTTGAGCACGCACCCCCTGCTCCCGGCCGAACTGTCGAAGGGGGGGAAAAAAGCGGCGCTGCTCCGGCAGCGCTCCTCCTGCTGCGCACCCCGAAGGATCCTCTTGCACACCCTCTGGGGTGTGCACACCCCACTTTGGAGACCACTGGGTTTAGGTGACTTTGGTCTTCATCTTTGATCCTCATCTGTTAAATGGAAATAATGTATATGGTGAGATAAGTTAAATGTTTGACAAGCAAGCTGAGATCCTCAGATAAAAGCACTTTGCACTAATGTAAAGCCTAACAGGCTTGTTTGCCACTTCTCATGCAATAAAGTACATAGAAAGAAGTGTCTCCATTAATTCCATTTTGGGGGTGAGGCACAAACTACAGGATTTGATCCCAAGGACTCCATAGGAGTCCAGGGCCATCCATACCATCTATGCCCCAGTCTGCATATTCACACTTTGACAGAGTTACTCCAGCAGAACCACTCTATCACGGATTAAGCAGTCAATGGTGGCCCCAGGAGATCTGGTATCTTTCCACTCTGAATTCCACAGGGCTCTTATGGGAGTACAATGTCATCACCTTGAGCCTATCCCCTCCCAAGACCTGCCCCTACATAGATCCCAAACCCATAGAAAGCCCTCCATAAGTCCAGGGGAAGACATTGCAGTGGAGATAGAGTTGCTTTTCCATGTGGGCATGGCACAATCCTTGCTCAGAGAGCCATCTCCGTGTATGGACCAGGAGAGAGAGACAATCCGATCCATTATTGTTATCCCATTAGTGTATTCCTAAAGCTCACATATCACTCTCAGCCAAAGCCAGCACGTTATCTGGCACACCATACTCCATGCCAAAATACATGGCAGTACCTGCAATTCTTGTTTTAACTAAATTTGTTGATTTTGATCTGCTTAATCTTAAACATCTGATCATCCCTCTGGAAGTCCTAGACACAAAACCTCACCACTAAAGTTATACTGCAAAACAAAGCCACAATATGGATTTCATACATTCACTGGAGACAGTTTGCATTGTAAAGAAAACAAACTTGACCATCTGGATTAAGTTGCTGCAGATTGTTGGGTATTTATCCGCCTTCAACCCATACTGCCAACATATATGGCTAGCAGCATCAAATTTAGCACAGCAGTAGCTTGTGATAAGCAGCATGGCTCTTTTGAAAGCCCTACTCAGCTGAAATGAGGGCCGGTCAGAAACTGAAGTTAGTATAGTGAAGTATAAGCAGAACAGACACATAGGGGATTCACAATAAAGAAAAATAAGGGTCAGTGGCTCTTCAAGTAGCTCAAATATAAGGCCATTCTCAGTAGATGTGAGCTCATTTGGCTGCACTGAGCTCAATGAAGCTATGCTGATCTACATCTGCAGCAGACCTGGCCCTCACTGTCTACGGAGCATCTAGCTTTACTTCCTGGACCTGGTTAATTGCCTTTGCAGTCTGCCAGAAGCAAGTATTCACAACCTTACCTTCATGTTATACTAGATAAACTTAAGACATTCTAAGCATACTTCCATGCAAATTTTCAAAGATAATTAAAAGAAACCCCACTTCGAATACAGGAAGTTGGATTAGAATCTTTGCATAGAGGCACCCCACCGTGTTCTAAAATACCAGAATCAGCAGAAGGTAAGAAGCAGCATGAAGCATGTATTTATTATGTCTTGAGATTATACCACAGGTCACCTCTGCCTTCTGTTTACACTGCAGTGACCCTTCAAGCTCCAGGAGCAGTTTATTCAGCTGTGTCTACAACCCAGGTTTTGCACTGTATTTCATCCATTAAGCCACACTTTATTTTACTGGTACTACAGTCTAGATAAAATACACAAAACTTTCTGAAGGTCTCATTTAGACTGTAAGCTCTTTGGGGCAGGGACCATGTCTTCTTGTGTATTTCGCACAATGGGGCCCCAAATCCCCTTTGTGATTTTGGTCACCACTATAGTACAAATTAATAGTATACACATGATTTATACTGCTTAGTGCTAAGATCATAGCAAATGTACAGTATATTTTTAAATACATATTGTACATTCTCTATCAGTGAATGGAAAAGTTACGAGGACAGTTCTAAGACTCCCTGTGTGACTTTTCCAATTACCATAATGCACTGTGTCTATATTCAGTAGATATAGATCAGTGTTCCACACCATACTAATTAGGCTGGTTTATAGTACAGTATCATCCTTTATTTTGGTAACTGCTCTGTCAAGATATATGAAGTGGTTGCTCAGGATCAGCTACATGTGATAAGTGCATGCAAGCTAACAGTTGATGATTTTGATGTTAGTTTAATTGTGCATCCTATTGTAAGCCCATCTCCATATGCTCTACACTGTAATCTTGAGTTGGGTGTTTAACTCTAGATAGAGAGGATTTACACTGCTTCACTTGTATTTTTCAAGAGCACATCAGTTACTGCAGGAGGGTAAGTGATATGCATGTGACATCTCTGGGATCTCCGCATATCGGAACCACACTGGTATTTTTAATGTACCAATTTCTTCTTCACATATCATAAGCAAAACTCAAAGAGTCCAACAGTTTTCTACAGCCCACTCTAGATTGAATCACACACAGAGAACACAGAATAATTTCATCACTCAGTGTTTTCTCTTTTTTCCTTCCTGTCTGAGGCTAATCTCTTCCAGTTCCTCTCTCCTATACCTCTGTCTGCTAATTTAACATCATCTCCCTTTTGCTTACCTCCACTCTCCCCCTTTCTTTCCCTCTCTCCTTACTATAGTGTCTCCTCTTTCTCCTGAGCTCTCCCCGGCCCCCATGATAGGGACTGATGTAACTTACTGTCACTACAGAGTGCTGGTTGGTGAAGCTACTGGAATAGATGGCTTCCCTGGTTCCTACTGCTTACCCCACTTTGCTAAATGAGAGAAACATAATGAAAACTGGGCAAGTGGAGTGGGAGAAATGCAAAACTTGGGTAGCTCTGCTCAAAGAGACAACAGTTCATAGGAGCAGGAAGGTAACTTTACACCCTATTAATTCTCAAGACAGAGGAACACAGATTACCAAGAAGAAATCTGTGATTTCCCAATCAAATCTGGACTTCTGGCAAGAATGGGCTGGCTGGGAAGTTAAAAGAGAGCAAGAGCTTAGACACCTTTCTGTGGTGATCAAAAGAACAAGACAAAGAATTTTCCCAGCATGAGGCTTAATTCATTAAAGGGATCATGATGAGAGACTAAGAAGGAAAACTAAAGGCGGAGTAGAGTTACTTGACTGCGACGGGGTGTGTGTGTGTCAATCAGCTGCCTCTATGCGCCCCGGCCAGTGTGGGCAACTGCACCCCCAAAGTCACACCCCTCTTGGCAGGTGGTTGGTGCAGCCCAAGACGGCCACTCCCGTCGGCCGGGTGTAAGACAAGGGGGAAGGGGAGGACCTAGTCAATAAGAAAAAGAGGAAGAGAATTCATTTAAAAACTTGGGAGAAGAGTAATGCCTTTGTGTAAGTATAACTGGTGGACGTAAGGTGGAAGTTCGCATATGTAATTTTGCCCTCAGTTGTACCAGTAGACAGGTTTGGATCCATGGAGCCTACTCAGAAAGACCTTATTTTCTTCAACAGCTTATCTTCCTCCCAAACAGGTCCTCTTGCAGATGCTTGAATTACGGACAATGGGACCCCTTCAGGAAGGAAATAAAATTTGCACGAGATAGAGCTACTAAAAGAACAAAACAGCTCCTCCTTCCATCCTGCATATGTCTGCTAGACTGCTTGTCATTAGTCCCAGAAGCAGCAAGAGTACATGCTCCTTCTACATCCTGGGAACTCAAGCACAGAAAGGGTGGGATTTATTGCCATCCTTACACAGTTTTATTTATGAGGTCAATCACAATTTACCTGTTCTTATGAAATAGTACAAATAGCCTAGCCCTCTGCAGAACTTGGAGAACAGGGTTGTTGATCTTTTTAAAATCAGGAAAGATAAGAGGATAATCTGATAATTTAATAGACCTTTCTCATCTCCTGCACCTAAGACTAGAGAGACAAAGCATCGGTAAAAAGTGAATCAGTCTCTTTTTTTAAAAAGCTCAACAACAACAGGAAAGAAATCAGTTAAAATGAAATCGAATTAAAGTTCCTTTTCTAGGAGGTGGAAGTTGATTGCTATGGGATACTCAGACAATTTCTCTGAAGTGAAGCTGTTCTTATTGTTTAATTTCTGTTTTCTTTCATTTTGCTTTTCATAACATGAGTTTCTTCAGACCAGCGTACCAGCAAGCTACCTCCTAGGGAGCTGGAGAGACAGTCAAATAACTGGCAATGTTTTACTTTTGATTGAATGTCTTGCTTGAGGCATATTTTCAGGCTTTGGATGAAAGCATGGGAAATTGCTATGGATAAACCTCAGACTTTAAAGTAGCAGTGTAGTGGGGAAGACACTTGCTATAACACATATTGTAGTACATTTCAAAAACAACACAGCAGAACACAATTCTATTCTTGGTGGAAGAAGATTCAAAGTTACCACATACAAGATTTTAACAAACAAACAAACTCCACACAATACAAAACCTATTTTAGCCTTTTCTACAGTACCCACAACACCTAAAAAGCAGCAATCTCACCAATAAATATATTTAGTTATGTTATTTGTCATTTTGCACAGCATAGAGAACAAGATTAACTGTAAAGCATTTTTAATAGTTCAGCCTAATGGTTTTAAGGTGACTTCCCTGTAACACTCAGCAATTTGCGGCATTTGTGGCAATGACCTATATATACACATATATGTGTATATATATACACACACACAAACATATATATATTATACACACACACAAACACACACATATATATACACACACACATATACTACTTGTTTATCTACGATAGTGTTTCCCAAACTTGGGACGCCGCTTGTGTAGGGAAAGCCCCTGGTGGGCCAGGCCGGTTTGTTTACCTGCCGTGTCTGCAGGTCCGGCCGATCGCGGATCCCAGTGGTCGCAGTTCGCCGGAAGCGGTGCGGGCCGAGGGACGTACTGGCCGCCACCCCCAGCAGCTCCAATTGGCCTGGAGCGGTGAACCGCGGTCAGTGGGAGCCACGATCGGCCAGACCTGCGGACGCGGCAGGTAAAGAAACCGGCCCGGCCTGCCAGGGGCTTTCCCTACGCAAGCGGCGTCCCAAGTTTGGGAAACACTGATCTACAAGACAGTCTGGTATGTTCAACCTACCAGCAATAAAGGTGGCAGATAGAACTGTGAATGAGACTTCCTCAGTGTAAACCCCTAGTCCACCTTACTTCCCCCAGGCCATCTGTCTATTTTAATAGGGAAGCATGGAGACTTCACCTCACCTGTTGAGCTGATATCTGCTCCTATTCCTCCCTAGCCTCTAAAAAACACCACACATGGAAGAGCCATGATCTTGGACCCTTTCACACAAACCAACTGGGGTTATTGCAATCACAGGAAGAGGTTGGAAGACAAAGGCCTATACAGCTCAGGCCCCCACAGAAGGCAAGGGGTTATTCTCAGGGGAGACACCTCGGAAGCCAGCACGTATGCTCACCCCTCTAGAATTTGATATTGCAGATTCTCCTGTAGTCCTTTCCATCATAATTGGGAACATGCCTGATTTCTCTAGCTTCCCTCAAGGGCCAATATGGTTTGGAGATCCCACTATTTTAATCTCTTAAAAGGTCTTTCCTCCTTACCCTCTTTTTGCATCACCACATGGAGCCCACCCAGGTCACCTCGGAGCATTTGTAGCCCGGAGGAATTGAAACTGAGCATCAATATTCTTGAACTTCAAGTAGAACTGGAATCCTCTGCTTCCCAACTCTCATTCTACTTGTCACTTCCCTGAACAGGAAGGGGACACCCACAGGGAGACCATTCTGAAAGGCCTTCCACCCAAGGAAGTGAAGGTTCCCCAGGAGAAGAACAATGCCCAAGAAAACAGTTCAGCGACTGACAACAAGGGAATCTGGTATGAGATTTTAATACATTCATTACTCTCAACCTGCCAAAAATGTGTCACGCATACCAACCTGGTTAGCCAACCTAACCTGGTGGTGCTCTCTGAGCTCAAAGCCCACAATTATAAATGTGTGCATATGATTGCAGAGTGGGACTGGAGTACTGGTTCTTTCACAAGCCTTCTCCCAAGGATGCTTGGAGTGGGGGCAAATCAGGGACAGAGAGAAATATCATCACTGCTCTCTTTGTTGTCCTCACTCTCCTCAGTCAGATCTCATGAATTTGATATTCCACCTTAGTTTCTCCTTGACCGGTGCTCCACTCTCATCCTCACCTCCAAGTTAACGGCTTGAAAATGAGCATAGCAGCTTCCTGAAGGAAGCTCTGAGGAGGTTACAGATCACATAATTAGAAGCAAAAAGCCCTTTGTCCTCATTACTATATTTGAAACTGGCACCTTCTGGACTGCAGTCTGGAACACAAAGGCTCATTTTCAAGTCAGCAGACTACAATGGACTTCTTACCAACTAAAAAAAGAACAGGAGTACTTGTGGCACCTTAGAGACTAACAAATTTATTAGAGCATAAGCTTTCGTGGGCTACAACCCACTTCTTACCAACTGTTATTTCAAAAGGGACAGGCACTCAGTGTCTATAAATAACATACCTCAGTGAGTGCAGAGTGGCAACATGGTCTCCTCACACATCCATAGAATAATACCAGCTGGATCTACCTGCCATGTAAGACACTTCCTTGGTTGGGTGTGTCAAACTAAACAATGAGGTAAACACTCACTCCATTGAAGGTTGCCACTTCTTACATTTCTTCTTCTCTATAGTTTCCTATAACTTATTCCTGCTATGGGAGTTTCTAATTGGAGAAAGAGGGTGGACTAGTACCTTGCCTTCTTGTGTCCTGCTAGGTGTAGCCAGAACACAAAACTAACGTTCTTGTAGATTGGGCAAAAATTAAACCATGACGAATGGAAATATTGACGAGTAGTTTTCCTTCCTACAGACTAGCCAAATGAGATTCAGATGCCCACTTTGACGAATTGGAGAACTACTCTGAATTCAACATGAAGAAATCCAGTAAAGACAAGTGCAAAGTACTTCACTTAAGAATTAAAAAAAAAAAAAAAAAAAATAAAAAAAACAACTACAAAATGGGGAATAACTGTCTAGGAAATCATACTGCTGAAAAGGATCCAGGGGCTATAGTGGATGACAAATTGAACGTGAGTCAACAATGTGATGCAGCTGCAGAAATGGCAAGTATCATTCTGGGGTGTATTAACAAGAGTGTTGTATGTAAGACACAGGTGGTAATTGTCCCACTCTACTCAGCACTGATGAGGCCTCAGCTGGAATACTGTGTCTAATTCCAGGTGCCAGACTTTTGTGAACAAAGTAGAAAGAGTCCAGAGGAGAGCAACAAAAATGACAGAAAGTTTAGAAAATCTGACTTATGAGGAAAGTTTTAAAAACAAGGCATATTTAGCTTTGAGAAAAGAAGACATAAAGGCCATAGACACTCTAGCAGCCAATAGAGTTTAGTCCAGAATTTGTTCTATGGAAGCATAGGGGCTTAGCTTACCTCTCTGGTATCACTTCTCAGCCACCGCCTCAGTTCCCCCTTTCAAAAATGTCTCAGTGTCCCCTCCGAAGACAGTGCCTCTCATTCTGGCAGCTGGGTGATTTGGCGCTCCAATCGAATATAAAGTCCTCCTCTTCAGAGGTAAATACAGAAATCCAAACAAACAGAACAGTCTATCTTCTTGTGGGGCTCAGTAATACTTTGATCTCAGGTCCCTCTGACCTGCCCCATCCAATTTGCTGCAGCAAATTGAAAGAGTGGGGCTTCTTTTCTGGGACCCCTAAACAATAAGCTGATATTGATGTCATGTCTCAGCCCACTGTGTTTGTCCCACCCATTTTTCTTTACTGGTATCTGTCTGGAGCTCAGCTTCCCTAGTGCAGGGCTCACTTCTCTTTGGCTGAGGGTTTCCAAACAGTCCCATTAATCAAACTCCTACCCCTCTCCAGGGTTCCTTAATCTCCAATTTGTCTCTGAGCTAATCACTAATCAACCTCATTTGGGCTTTTAACCTGAAGAGACCCAGCTAACCCATGTAACATTTTCCCAACTTATAGCTACTACTTCTCAGGTACCTATAAGCAAGCTCTTTTGTAGCCCTGTCTCCTTTCCCAGTAAGCTTTGCTGTTGCCTGCCCTCATGGTCTTTGGGCACTACAAGCCCCAGAATTCCCTTGGTTCTGGACTGAATCAGGACTGGGACCATGCTTATGCTGTAGCCTCCTTTAAAGGGTCCAGCACATACTGTTACAAACAGGAAGATAATTTTCTATTAAACTCTACAGAATGGTTTTAAAACATTTTAGAGAAAGGTTATCATTGTCTATTAACTTCTATTGGACTTTTCCATAGGGGAGAGTTCTCGGGGGTGAAAGAAGGAAATAGGCACCTGTTTTTCTCATCTCGCGAGAGAGACAGTATGCGAGAGTAACTAATAAAGGACAGTTTGGCAGAGTACAGAAACAGTCTGACCAAGTATTTCATAAAATTAAAGACACATTGGGACTCATTTATCATGAGTGTGGCAAGTCCTCAATTGTTTCAATGGATTACAATATGCACAATTATGAATACAATGAATTTCTTAATATAGTTAAAATTTTCCTGTGGGGATAAAGCAATTACACTGGCATAGAGCTGGGTGACATGTTCACGGTATACTGGCACAAATGAAAGCAGCTTTATGAAACGTGGCATATCGGAAACTTGGGCAAATCTTCTTTTTCTGTTAGGATGACCCAAAATTCTGCAGCAAACATCCATATTACTTGTTAAAATTTTTCAGACTCATGGGTTACATAAGTCACATGGTATCTCTTCTGGTTCCCTTATTGGCTGAGCTTTCCCAATATGGTCAGGAGCCCTTACTCAGAGCAAGGATCTGTATTTGCACTGAAATCCTTCTGATCCAATTATGGAAAAAAAAACCCATCACCACTTATAGTTCATGCCTTTTCCCCAGAAGCATGTATGCTTACTCCCTGCTTCACTAAGGAGCCAAAGGTTAGTTCCGTGGTTAGGGTGCTCGCCTAGGACTTGAGATACTAGGGGTCAATTCTCTGTTCTACCACAGGCTTCCCAAGTAAGCTGGGGGACATGTCACTTAGGTCCAGTGCCTCAAAATGTTTTGGTGTCTAACTCTTATTGATATCAATAGTAATGGGGCCTAAGTCTGTCTGTGCCTTACTTCTGGAACACAGGGCTAACAGCACGCCTGAGAGGAGATGTGAGAATAAATATATCCCAGAATTTGGGAAGTACTCAGATACTATGAAGGCTGTGTTGATACCTTAAAATTAGCTAGTAAGCTCTTTGATGTTGTGCAAACACAGAATGGAAAGAGAATTCCTGCTTCACTGAGAGTGTGTGCTGCTTATGACCCACCTGACCCTCAGTCCCTTAAAGAGCACTCTGGGTGTGAGAGAGCCCTTTCCTCACACCCTGCCAAAGACTCTGGGCTGGAGACTATGAAGGGAAAGTAACAGGTCTTCAGGCCTGCCTCATAATGCACTTCAGGATTGTCTTATCTCCTCATGTTAGATGGAATAATAAAGCTTGACTTCATTAAAGACAATACAATTGTGCAGGTAGAAGTTCTCACAATCTCATCAGCCAGGAGAATCCAATTTCTGGAAGTACCAATTGTACAGCAAAGGGCAATCAGATTGATCAAAGGTGTGTCATCATCTGGGGAGCAGGCAAGAAAACATTCACACATTTGATGATTCAGCAGCAATCGCTTACGGTTCAGTGGAACTATTAACATCTGCAGTAAGGTTTATAAACTCACTTCTGCCCCCTTTCCTACTACTAACTCTTGGTGCCATGTTTTCCTGCCACAGGATAGAAGTATTAGCTACAAAGTGTCACTATGCAGGTCTGCCAGACTCAGGGGTAACCGCTTTTCTTTTCTGATGATTGTTTCCTTAATGCTTAGGACAAAGAAGCCTGATCCATCCCTCCACTTTATTGTGCCTCATAATGTAAAAACAAAGCATCACTCAATGAAATTAATGCCTAGCAAATAAAAGACAATACATCAGATGGGATGGTGATCTCAAACTTTATAATAATAAATGGAGATATACCTATCTCATAGAACTGGAAGGGACCTTGAAAGGTTGTCATCAAGTCCAGCCCCCTGCCTTCACTAGCAGGACCAAGTACTGATTTTTGCCCTGGATTCCTAAGTGGCCCCCTCAAGGATTGAACTCACAACCCTGGGTTTAGCAGGCCAATGCTCAAACCACTGAGCTCTCTCCCCACCACTTTACTAGGGATCAGAGTCAGATACTCTGTCTGGATTTTTCAAAAGACTTGATAATGTGGTGCATGTAAGGAGAACGGTTAGAAGTGAATGTCTTTTAGGTGAGGCATTAAAAAGAGAGATCAGATGTGCTGTATATAGTCATTAAAGATATAATGCTACCTTATATGCTTAGGCAGTTTGCAGCAGGAATATTGTATGTTTAATGTTGAGGAAGCACAGACATCAACTTGATTTGTAAAATCTCATCTGAAAGTCCTCTCTTCACCCCCTCACATACCCACTACCTTGTGTGGAACTTCCCTCCCGCCTCTTAACACCCTTTGGGATTTGGAGCTGGGGTGGTAGTCTTGATACTCTATACCTGGAGTCAGGCATATTAAAACAAATGTAATAAGATCTCATACTGTTGGCTAGGTACATTATAGGAACTGTCACCCATTGGCCACAACTGAAGGCAGTATTGTAGACTTGGACCCATGGTCTGATTATGCATGGCAGATCCTTTGTTCCTACTCTGGTATTTTAAAAGAAAAAAAAAACACACAATGTCTGATCGCTGCCCTGCATAGCTCCTCTTAAAGTCACTTACTCATAGATGAAATCACTGCTATCTTTAATGCAGAAAGAAAACTCCTCAGCAAGAGTTTAGCACTTCTGATCACTATACATGTGCATGCATTTATGATCATTTAGAGCCTATAAAAGGTGTCCAACTGACAGCCCTTCAGTGTGAAATCCTATTTAGCCTCCCAATAGCAATATTATACACTAGCAGCAGTGCATGCTTCCCCACACTGCTCTGTCACCATGCCTCAACCCTGACCTCAAGGAATTATCTATAAGGGGATAATTTGGTTTCCATGGCCCAGTCAATTCTGTGACTGTCAGTAAAGGTGCCAATTGTGGTGGTTTGTGTGAGGTGGACACTTCTCCAATGGGGAATGAAACACATTTATTTCACACGGGTCACTGGACAGCCATCACATAACAATGGAGCTCATCTGTGTTTGAGCCAGCAACCTACATAGATGTGAAAGACTTTATATCCCCTACTACTTACCCTTGGACCTTCCAGCTCCCCTGATCAATAGGGCATTTCAGGTTTACATTATTATCCTAACAAAACAAAGCTTCTTCAGCAGCAGGTTTTGAAGTGGCTTTGTATAAAAGCAAGGCCATGAAGTCAACACAACATCTGGATTTTTTTTTTTTTAAGTACTCAAAATTAATGCTAAAATGTGCACAATACACAGTCCCTGGGGTATAGTCTATCTACTAGGCAGTTACAGCTGTGCTGTGAAGATGGCCTAAACACAAGTTAGCACGTCTAGAAATAGGATATGGGGAGAGGGTTCATTGCATGTTGCGTTGTAAGAGAATGTGAAATGAATTTTAAAATTATCACCTAGATTCTGGTTGTAAATGTCTGGTGGAGAATTTCCTGGCAGAGATGAACTCCTCACTAATTAAAGCTGGCAGTGTTGCCTCCTGTGCCAGCCACCTCCACCCCCACTATAGGGGGAAGAGTGTAGGCTTTATTCTGCTACACTGATCCTTCACTAGCGTATGGCCCATTAAAAATCTAATCCCAGTAGTGTAAAACAGAGCAGCCACGAGGCTGATTTTACTCTTGCCAAGGCTGGGCTAGTGCAGGGGATTATCAAATTCTGTTGGTTTGAGATTAGCTTGAGAAATTTCTTTTGAACATTTTCTTTCAGATATTTTGCATTTGACTTTTTAAAAATGCTGCTGAAATGCTGAAAGGTTGCTTCTGGACATTCCTACATATAGTTTTATCTATAAGTGCCCCAACAACTCCTTTCTATCCTCCAAAAGTAAAAGAAAAAACCCTATCAGTAATATTTAAGCTTCCTCAGGCAGGTTGGCTACAAGCCTGGCTAGGATAATAAGTTGTTCCCTCCTTCAACCACACATAATACAGTCTTTATTCAGAAAATAGCAAAGTCGTTTCACACCAAGCCAAAGGTCAGTTTTTGCTGTATTAATAGCTGCTCTGGGAGGGTCAGTGTCGTGCTATCCTACATTTTTTCCAGGGCCTGGAGATGCAATTTCCTACAATCTGCAGGCAATTTCCCACCAATTTTCTTGGGGAGCTAATAGGCTGTGACAGGAGATGGAGCTAGCAAGCAGCAGGCGGCTACAGAAAAGACAAATTGCATCTCTGCCACCTAACTGGGCAATCTAAATCGACAGAGTTTATAGCTTTGTAGTGTTATTGGGCCCCATGCTAACAGCAAATCATTCAAGCTGCTATCTGAATTTCATATTCTTTTCCTTCTGAATTTGTTATCACCGCATATCACTTTGTAGCACTTTGGCTGGAAACCACAGTTAAAAATGGATCACGTATGATTAGTAGTTTAACTGTCTTAAATAGCTTACTTGAGATTGTTCGCTTTTAAAAGACAGGAATGTACAGTTTCATTGCTAAATGTGCAGTGATGTTTTCTCTTTATTTTCATACCTGTCAGGGGTCTTTGCACAAGGCATGTCTACAAAAAGGGATTAATTTGTTGGCTAAATTCAAATGTATTGCATTAAGTAACAAACTAAGGACACAAAACAACAAAGCCCTTGAGGGCCTCACATTTTGGGTGTTTAAAAAACAAAAACAAAAAAAAAAACCTTCTCTGAGACTTCATTTGAATATACATTTTCATGAAACAAGACTCTAAAACAATAATCAAATGTTGCCAACACAATCTCTGAAGACCAAAAGTACTTGAGAACTCTAATGTGAAACTGACCATTGTAGTTTCACTTCATCAATTTACTGACACACAACTAAAAACAAACTGAACTAAACAAAAAGTAAATATTTTAAATCACCACATTAAAATGATCGAGGGTATTAGTAACAATGGCAAAGATTTTTAAAAATATTATCTTAATATCTTTTTGATTACAGATAGGGATATTGATAGCTTTAAGCAGCTAAACCCAGACAAAAACAATTTACACTGAAGGAACCATTAAAAATTATCCTCAGCTACTTTTACTACTGTTTTTCCCATTTCAAGTATAGTGAAAATTGTGGGACTAGGGTAAATATTGTAAACATTTTTTTAATGGCACTTTATAAGTGAACAAGTTTCTAAATGATATTTTTGTCATTTAAAATAACTTTAATACTCAGGAAATTATAGTCATTAGAAGTAGCAAGGTTAAAAAAAATTCCTCAACATGAATAAACTAGGTAGAATAAAAAAAAACAAAATCCCATTTAAGTTATGGCTGTATGTTGGCAGAGAAAATTAGTTTGTACTTAGTACTGGGATTTATAAACTTTTTACTATAATTCAGCCTTAAGGATTTTTTGAATTATCTTAGTAATGAAAAATATAAAGTTACTGTGAACAAATGTTGAAATATTCTAACATCCATTCTGAAATCCTCAATTTTAAACCACTTGCCATTTCATATTTGTGTTTTTAATGAGCTATTTAAAAACACTGCAGGAGTAGGTAAATTATAAATACAGTATCAAGACAATGACATGCACATAACAAAAAAAAGCAGATAAATGATAATGTTAATCAAAACTATTTAAAAGCAAGCTAATCATTGCTAAATTAGCTGGACTGGCAACATGCACTGGTATTGTAGCTACTATGATTGAGTTGAGTTTAACAAATCAAAAATAATGCTGGATAAATGTATATGGACTTATATAGAGTGAAGTACATATTTCAAAACTCAATCATCTTCCAGATCACCCAACTGATGTCAGCAGCACACATATTCTGCACTGTATTAAATTATTACACTCTTCTTTGATTAGGTTTACTTCACTGGAAGCGCTTTGTATAATGGGTTAGAACATCTCAGGAGAATTGATACGAACTCAAATGGACGCAGAGTGAGGCATGGTACTGCACTGGGTCACTGCATGGAAAGTGAAAGCACTCTGTCCCAGGAAGAAACAAGTGTCATTTTAATTTCATATGAGCTTGAAATAAGGAATTTGAATAATCTGACCCCAAAATCCTGGAAATGTATGCTGTGTGCTAGGATACTAACATTCTGAACAGAAGTACATAGCTGAATCATCATCCGCATGGAAAACATTTTATTAAATGCCAGTGTTCTTTTAGAATTCACCAACAATAAAATGGTGCATTTATTTTAAACCCAATTAAAAAAAAATTCTTGGGTTGGACTTTAAAAAAAAAAAATTATTGGGATCGTTCAGAAGAATAAAGGGAAGCTTGGGCATTTTCCAAAATATCCTGACGCAGTTAACCACAAAATAAGAATTATTAGTTTATCATAATTGCATCCAATTTTTAAAGTAATGGAGTAATCCACTGTGATTGCTGCAAGGAAATGGAACAAAGAGTGTGAAACGAACAGATGGATTTTATTTTAAACAAATTAGGCCCACTACCAAGGATGTAACAAATGATTTCTTAGTTTTCCATGATATATGTTAACTTCCCTTTGTGACCTTTTCAGTCTGCTTGCTAATTTTTTCCTGCCATTAAATGTTGTCCTTGAAGAAACATGAATGTTTATTATTTTCAGTTGCAAGCTACCATCTCCATTTTCTATGCTCATAACAGAGTGCATCAAAAGGCTAAGCATAGCAGTATGTGTGATTACTTAATCTCCCAACTATTTGTGATCTTAATCTCCTACTCATTCCTGGAAGAATTCACAGATATAAAAGTTGTTCAGGAAATATAACGCCTTTGTTCTGTGGACACAGCAAAAAGGCAGCCCTCGACAAGCTATGTACAGTATCAGAATTTCATAGTACTGATTCCAGCATTTTGATATGAATTAGTGGGGCCTTAACATGGGCAAAATTTGCATGGAAAATTACAAAAAAGGATGAGTCTCTCTATCCAAAACTTATAAGGGGTGAATATAGGTAGCAGACCCTATCACCCACAAACTTAGTAGATAGCCCAAAATGAAACAGATTGCCAGAATGCACAGACTAGTTCAAGAGATTACTGCACCTGCATTTGTGCTCCTTGCTTTCAGAAGAGATGAGAGATGCACCACACCTACAAAGTTTATAATATTCTGAATAATGTTGAGAACTACCTTTTTTTTCAAAAATGAAAGTAATGACTAAGTTACTATTACAGACCAAACACATGTCTCACCATTTCTGGTTGGAAGAGTTCATTGCAGATTATTATTTTACATTTACCCCATAGAAACCACCAAACAATTTTACAAGGCATGATTTAACTATACTGATTACCTGGGATTTGAAAAATACATTTTAAAAGTGTGGTTGTTATATGTATGAAACAGTGACACTTCTTACTCCAGGCTTTTCCCTGAGCAGTTTTCAAATCCTTTCTGCTTACTTCAATGAGAAAAGTAAGATACTATAGTTTATTCCTGTTAGTGCTGCAGAGCCAACACACAAGTGGGAGAATAAACCAGATTCTTTTTTGGCCCACGCATCACCAACAGATCTGCTAACTAAGGTGCAATTCCAGAATCTGTATTGCTGCTGATCCATGAACCTGAAAGAACAGCTTGTTTTTCTTATTTTAGGAGGAACCTGTGGTGCTGGCAATTAGAAATATAAGAAAGCCGCCATCTTATTTGTAAACTCTTTGATAAGGATGTCACTGAGATAAACATGGAACCCCACAATGTCAATTTTACAGTCACTTTTCAAAGCAGAATTGCACTTTTAACCCCAACCCAAGGAAATATAAATCCAGCTTTGTGAAGAACTACAGTCACACATACATTGTCTCAAGGAAAATGTCTCTAACAATACTGGGTCCTCTGAACACAAACTGCTTCTCATTCATTTTTCTCATATCCTTTGTGTGTTTTCATTATTTGTTATGTTCATAATTTATAAAGTGGGCTTTTTAAAAGTATTTTTATTTTACATATGTATTTGGTTATACATTTGCAGAACCAAATTTGCCAACACAATAAATACAAACAAATGAAAGCAAAACACAGAACAAAATGTTGTATTCAATATTTTTCTAGTCCTATTACTGGACTAGATCTTGAAGATATTTAGACATTTGAATAACTTTACCCATGTGAGTAGTCTCATGGAGTTCAGTAGGACAACTGGGTAAAATTTGCAAAAGCATCTAAGTGACTTAGGTGCTTTTGAAAATTTTACCCACTTACACAAATGATGTTGCTAACCTAGTGAAGTGATTTCAATGACGGCCCATATTTTGTATATAAATGTGTATGTTAGATTGCATGATAGACAGAGAATCAGTTTTGACATTTATACTATGGCAAAATGTAATGTTACCATTTTAAATGTCTATGCACTTAATATTCCATTTGCTACACATACTTCTTTAAAATAAGAGTTCTTGAAATATTAAAGCCTCTTAAAAGAATCCATCACAAGTATTCAGACATATTCCGGATCTTTTATTGAGGGCTGGAGGCTTTTGGGTTGATGTGGGGAAAGTTCTTTGCTTTGAATGATATAAATAGGATTTTATATAAATAGGATACATTACTGGGAAATATATCAATGTCATATTGTAATTCATAATGTAAACAGACAAAATAGATGTGTGAACTAGTACGATGACTTTGTTCAGATGACTTGATATTTCCACAAATCTTTTCTCCATCAGTCTTTGTTTGCATTGACAACCAATATATAATTTATAAGGCTTCCCTGCTTCTGTCTGACAAAGTGCTCGTGTGCTGTTTAGGCAATACAAAGTACTGAAGGCCACACAGCGAGTCAAGGTAGATATTTCCAGAAAGGGGCTAAAAAGGAGACTCCTTTATAATTGAAGGGCAAGAAGAAAAATAGAGACACAAGGTGAGTGAGGTAATATTTATCTGTTGGTGAAAGAGAAGCTTTTGAGCTCCACAGAGCTCTTCTTTAGGTCTGGAAAAGGTAATCAGTGTCACAGCTAAATACAAGAAAGAACAGATTGCTAAGCATAAGGCGTTAACACATGTTGGAAGAAACCTAGCTGTGACACTCCAATTACTTTCTCAGACCTGAAGAAGAGCTCTGTGGAGCTCAAAGGCTTGTCTCTTTCAGCAACAGACGTTTGTCCAATAAAAGATATTATGTCACCCACCTTGTGTCTCATATCCTGGGACCAACATAAGAACATAAGAATGGCCATACTGGGTCAGACCAAAGGTCCATCTAGCCCAGTATCCTGTCTTCCGACAGTGGCCAACGCCAGGTGCCCCAGAGGAAATGAACAGAACAGGTAATCATCAAGTGATCCATCCTCTGTCACCCATTCCCAGCGTCTGGCAAACAGAGGCTAGCGACACCATCCTTGCCCAACATAGCTACAACAACACTGCAAACAAGATGATAAATATTTTAAACCACTTTGCAGTTATTGCTAGAATATCCAGAATGCTCATGTCTGTGTGTGCGTCTTTCAGTGCCATTTCTGCTACTGCAGGAGCACATGACAGAGGAAAAGAATTTTGGCCTGTTTCTCTCCCCATCGCACATCCCTACTCCACCCATTATTTTACAAAAAGTTACAGGTTCTACAGCTGCTGGCTCTTGTTGAGAAGTTTGCAGAAGTGTTCCAAGATTTTGCTGAGTGAGGGAGCATCTCTTTATGAAAAAAAAAAAAATTGGAAACATTTAGGAAATTGATGTGTCCTTTGCAGTGTTTCGTGGGAAAAGCTTGACAGCTTGATAGTCATGTTGAAATATAGTTGCAAAACTTACAAAAATGTCCAGAAAAGTGAAATGACTGAAGCCAAACGGCAAGAATACTAAGGGATTCAATATTAAGGCCCTGATCCGTCAACTTATGTGTGAGAGGCCTGTTGCACCCACAATGAACCCCACTGGACTTCAGTGGGGATAGTTGTAGACACAGCAGTCTCCCCAAACACACCAAAAAAATGCTGGATCAGAACCTGAAATAGATGTGATCAGGGATCTAGTTGTTCTCATTCAGAAACTGGATTTAAAAGTTCCCCAAATCATCTATATAACATAAGCTTATCTTCATAAATAACATTCCAACTCTGTGGGTGCACAGCCTAACCACACAAATCAGGGGTTGTTAGTGAATTGCCATTGGATTAAATATTATTCATAAAAGGTGGTGGTGGGGGACCATCTTAGGTGTAGTTATGTTTTTCTATCACTCTTGGGGTTTTTTTATGCAAACTGGCATTTGAAAAGATTACAAGGAGCATCCCAGACTATCAAAAGCAAGCATTCCAGTGCCCTTTGCTGGAAAATATGCATGAAATAAAAATATAAAAGGAAACTTTTTAAATAAAGTAAACATATTAAAACTTTAGCCCTATTTGTCCATCTAGCATTAGTCTCCCTGGAAACAATAAAAAGAGTACCTGTCAGCTAAGATCAAGATCCCTCATGTGCAAAACTTCAGCTGATGAGCTGTGTTTTGGGATCTGCAATTACTGGTTAGCAAAGTGAGATACAGAGAGTAGGCTCCCAATAACTCTAAAATTTTAAAATAGTAGGGATATTTTTAAAAGAGTAACTTTTAGTAAGCTTGTACATTTGTTTTTAAACTCTTCTTTTTTAAAATGATTTAATATTTTTAAAAATCAATTGTGCAGTTATACCAAACACCATGCTCCTGGATGGTCAAAACCAGAGTGCTTCAGCCTCACACCTCACAATGCACCAAAGGAGCATGAAAATTCATAACCAAACCTGGTCGGTCTAATTTTCATACAGATGTACAGCACTAGGCACATGTATGGATATGTATAGATAAAGCATCAGTTTTAAACGGCAACAAAACTAGACCATCAAGAATGGTTAACATTTTACATTTGAAATGCAAAAGTTATATATTACAGCCATTACAATTCCACAGTGCTATGAAATGGTTTCAGTAGAATAGTCACATAAATTGAAAAGAAAACTAATGTCTCTGCAGGCACTGGAAACCAGAGAGGAAATTTTCTCCCACATGGGACACTCTGCAGCCAGCTAATGAATCTCTCAACCACAGCCTTTTCTTCCTGGTAACGTGTCTTTTTTTGTAAGAGCAGAGATGTGGGCCACTTCATGAAACATCAGGAAGAAAATCAGAGAGGGCAGTTCTTTGCAAATAAACGTTAGTTTGTCTGCCATTTATATAACTTCCTACCTGTTCCTCTGTACGCTCCATATATAACTTGCTTATTCAGCTTATTATCTAGGACCAAGGTACATATGTGACCCTCCTTAGCATAGTATCTGAGCTTATCATGCAAATATTAGACAAAATCCTATTAATTAGGACTATCATAACTGAATAGCAGATGTAGTTTTCCAACGTATACACAATTTAAGTGCATCAGAAGTAGTAGTTCTCACAAACTCTCTTCCCAGCTCTATCTTTAAAGTACATAATGCCTAGTCAGATAATTTTGAGGCTTCTAGCTTTGGTAATTGGCATCAAAGCATGGTTCTTCAAAACTACCATAACAGTGGCCCAGTCAATGGCAGGAGTACGATCCAATTTAACTCAAGGAGCCCTCACTAAGATTTCACAGAGCCTTAGGGTACGTCTTCACGTAGCTGAAGTTGCGTATCTTAGGTCGACCCTTCCCCCCCTCCCACCCCGTAGTGTAGACCTAGCCTTAGATATACAGAATGACCATAAGTTGCCAGGCCACATCACTTCCTCAAAGAGAAACTAGAATCTGAAGTGGTATAATTTGTCCAATAACATTTATTCACTTTAATCTCCCTTTAATCCACCAGAGATTTGATGTAGTAATTTAAAATGTAGTTCTGGGTGAACTTGATTAATTAGGTGTGTGAGAAAAGTCACCTCTTACTGTATGTGTTTTGGAGCGAACTCAATGGGTTATAATTAGGCACAAATATGTATATTACCTCTGCCAAATCAAATATATATTGGACATCTGAGAAAAATTATAATTAAATGCACATCTTTATGAATTGTTCTTCAATTTTTATATTGGCACTAATTGATCAGTTACAAAAAAATTTCTTTTCAGTTTTCTGTAGCATAAAACAGTTCCTACTGAATTTTATAAACTGGTATGTGAAACTACTGTTTTCAGGTATGATAATGAACTTTAGGGATGGTTAGTAAAGGAAGTATAGGACATTGTTGTCAAACTTTACATAGTTTTTGCATTTTCCTACAAAAGGTACTTGTATCCCAAAAAAGTCTTTAAACAGATCACTTAATAAGTGAGAGCAAAAAAGACTGTTGGTACTAAAGCCTTTACTGTAATAAACCAAATATATTTACAATTTATACAAACATTTGACCTTCAACAAAAATACAAAAACATATCACAAGATGCAAAACCAGAAAACAAGTTCGTCTCAGACACCACCGCTCTACACAGGACAGAATGCAAGTTGAACTGCAAGGAAAAGAAAGGTAATCCCACATATTCAGGCAATGAGAAAGATCTGCATGAGGTCACAAAGAAAGAAAGAAAAATAAAAGGCTTCAACATTCATCAGCAGACTCAGTTTTTTTAAATCCACAAAACCTAGGCTACATCTGTCCATCTTGCCTCCGTGTTTCATTTGGTCCAGGTAGCTGATACCTAGTTGCTGGATGTTGCCTTCTATTTTATTTTGTATACTTGGAGTTGTTTCATGTCAAGGTCTGGAAACTGATAGTTTGTTCCTTTTTTAAAAAGGTAAAACCTCTCTACTTCTACAAATTAAGAACATTTGGCCCAGTTCAACTCTATAAGTTATGTCCCCATCACATTTTTCAGTAGATGACTTCATAGACTGTAGCTTTCTTGTCTCCAGAGCCAGTGACTATATATTTATCATCCACAGAGATGTCACAACTAAGCACTGATGAGGACTCTTTGGACTAGATGGGGGGGGAAAAAAACAAAAACAAAAATTGTTACTAATTTGTTCAGTAACTGCTGTTCTTCAAGACGTATTACACTTGTCCATCCACTTCAGAGGTGTGTGTGTGTGCGCGCGCGCCCAGTGAACCAGAGATTTTTCCTTTAGCAGTACCCTTTGGGGAGGCGAATGCACCATCAACCACCTCGTGCTGCTGCATGATGGTATAAAGAGCAGAGCCACCCCAGACCCTCTGTTCCTTCCAACCAGATGAACTCTGATAGAGGGGATGGAGGGTGCATCATGGAATGGACATGTGCAACATATCTCAAAGAACAACAGTTACAGAACAAGTTAGTAACCGTTTTTAATTCTTCAAGCGACTGCACATGTCCATTCCACTTCAGGTGACGCACAAGAAGTACAATCCAAAGGTGGGTTTTGGAGTCTACCTGAACAAGGATTGAAGAACTACTTGTCCAAAAGTGGCATTATCTTTGGAATGCTGAGATATAGCATAACGCGTAATAAAGGTACACTGATGACCAAGTTGCTCTATAAATGTCTGTTATAGGTATATGAGCCAAAAAAGCTGCTGAAGCTGCCTGAGATCTTGTAGAGTGCGCTACCACCCTGTTTGGAGGGGGTACATAGGCAACATCATAGCACAGATGTATGCAAGATGAAATCCTCTGAGTTGAGACTGGAAGTCCTTTCATTTTGACTGTAACTGACACAAACAGCTGGGACAATGATCTATAAAACCTAATTCTGTCCAAGTACTCTTCTAACATCCAAGGTATGGAACCTCTCCTCATCCTTAGGAGAAGAGGGCTTAGGAAAGAAAGTCAGTAAATATATGGCCTGATTAAAGTATTGGAGTTCCACCTCAGTCAGGAATTTCAGATGTGGGCACAAGTATACCTTGTTCTCATAAAAAACTGAGTAAGGAGGGTCAGCTACCAGAACTCGTAACTCCACCACCCTTCTCACGAAGGTAATAGCTACCAAAAACACTGCTTTCATAGACAGATGAGGTAAAGAGCAGGTAGCCATTGGTTCAAAGGGCAGACCCATCAACCTTGTTATCACCAGATTTTGGTCCCAGGGAGGAATGGGATCCATGACATGGGGATATAGCCTGTCCAGACCTTTTAAGACTCTGACTGCTATAGGATTAGAAAACTCTGAGTGGCCTGCAATTGGTGGGTGGAGAATGGAGGTAGCTGTCAGGTGAACTCTGATGTAAGTAATCTATAGGCCTTCTTGTTCAGATGGAACAAACAGTCCAAAACATGTTGGATAATGGCCATGACTGCAAAAACACCTTTCTGCTTTGATCAGAAGGAGAACTGTTTCCTCTTCAACAGGGAAGCATATCTAGTAAATGGCTTCCTGCTATTCATGAGAACATAATACTCCATCTCTAGAGATGTTAACTATGGAGCACCCAGGCAGTAAGATGGAGAGTGGCCATGTTGGGATGTAGCAGGCAACCGTGGTCCTGGGAAATAAAATTGGGTTCTGTAGATAGTGTCAAAGGAAACCTGGCAGAAAGGCTAAGCAGACTGGAGAACTAATGCTGGCTAGGCCAACTTGGTGCTATGTGGGCCATACAAACATGACCCTTCTTGGGCTTGAGAAATAGCGGAATAGGAGGGAAGGCATCCAGCAGTTTGTCTTTCCAAGAAAGTAGGAAAGCATCTGTCAGCAATCCCCGACTGTGACCAAAAGAGCTGACACTTTGTGAGTAGTTAACAGGTCTATGTGAGGGATCTGGTTTGAAAAATGAACCTCACAAGTTCCGGCCTGACAGACCACTCATGATCTATGCTGAACAAACTGCTCAGGTAATCTTCCAAGCTGCTCTGAAGACCAGGAAGGTGACAGGCTTTGAGAAGAATTGCACAACTCCCAAAGATGTATCGCCTCTTGACAGAGATTGTCTGACCTGGCCCTTATCTGTCTGTTCATGTAGAACATCACTGCAGTGTTGTCCGTGAGGACTTGTTGAGTGTTTCCCCTGATGTGAGGGAGAAAAGCCCAACAGGCCAGATGAATAGCCCTGAACTCCCACATGTTCATGTGGCAAGCTAAATCTTGATGAGATCTCAGATCCTGCGTTTGTAGGTTTCCTAGGTGAGCTCTCCAACCTAGAGTAGTACCTGTAGTCAAAAAGTCAGTGTGGGTAAAGGAGGGGCAAAGGAAACTTCCACACACACATTGGCTGGATCCGTCCACTAGACCAGTGCTTCTCAAAGTGGTGGTCCGCAGACCAGTGCCAGTCCGCAAGCCATCGGCTACCGGTACACGACGAGTTTCCTCATAAGAGCATCAAATAGGATAATAATATGGCACCGGTCCCTGGCACATTGGAAAAAAAAAATTGCCGGTCCCCCACATCAGATAGCTTGAGAAGCACTGCACTAGACCAAGGAGGCTATCACTCATGCCCAAGTACTCAAATCAACATGTCCAATGGGTGATGAGCCAGGAAGTACACTGACCTTAACCAGCTCTGCAACATTTGGAGACGAATTCTGGCATGCCAAACCACATATGTGCAGGAGGCCATGTGCCCCAGTAATCTGAGGCAGTATCTTACTGTTGTAGGTGGATCGTCTTTGAGATCTATGGAAATGTTTAACACTGTCTGGAATCAGACTTCAGGTAGGAACACCCGGGCTACTGGAGCATTCAGGATCGTTTTATAGATTGTATTCTCTGAACTGGGAAGAAGATTGACTTGTGCTCATTGTTCAACATAACCAGCCGAAGACAGATTGGATCCAGGATAGACCGACTTCCACTTGTAGTTTGGATTGATCCCGTACCAGTCAGTCATCTAGGTTAGGAAAGACTTGGACTCCTGCTCTCCTTAAGAATGCAACTACCCCTGCCATGCATTTTATAAATATACAGACTTAGGGCAACAGACAGGCAGAAGGGTAGGATTGCAAATTGATAATGGGTATTCTTGACCAGAAATCGGACCTTGTGATCTGTCATCTGCTAAAAGATCTATAAGGCTAGGAAACCAGGGAGGATCTGGAAGTGGGAGGCATGCCCCACAGTTTTCCAGTAAGGAATAGATATGGCATAGGACCCCAGCCACAACTGCTCCAAAGATCCACATCTCTGCACATGTAATAGGTAAGAGGAACGGAATTCCTGCAATGAAGGTGAAGGTGAGCGTTGTCATCTAACCCAGGAGTGAGGGACATATGAGCCTACCTCACAATCCGAGGAAGACCCTGATTCGCATGACCATGGTGGTACTGTGCCAAGCAGCACCAGAGCCTGGGGGTGTCTCTCCAGAGATATCGGAACTGGGGACAGCATGCTGTTTACCTCTGGATGGAACTGAGCGAGAAAGCGCTGGACACTCCAAAGAGCTAGCCCCAAACAGTATCAAGGGATGAACTTGTCTCTGAGGTAGGTCCATAGCCAGGGCCTTTCACTGGTACCAGCTAGCATGTCTCCTGGACCATCAGAGAATCTGGCACCATGAGACAGAGTAGATCCTGTGCTGCCACATAGGTCTCCAGTGTCATCAGTACCAAGAGATTTTCCTGGTACTATTATTTTTGCACTGAAGGAGTCAGCACTGTAGCAGAGGTCCTTCTCAATGGCCCAGGCATGGGTGCTGAAGTCGATAACCCTTGATGAGAAGAGGTTGGTAACAGGGAGCATCTCTTCCCAGAGGATACCCTATCTTGTCCTCCAGATTGTTTACTGATGGATGTTCCCAGGGATCTCTATCTTTGAATGATCCAAGACTCGGCTCCTCTGATGAATGGTCTGGTCTTCCATGCTTCTTTCTCACCACTAGAAAAGGGGATTGGTGCTGACCTTCAGAAGCAGTGTCCCAAGGGACAGTCTTCACCAATGCTAAAGTATTTGATGCCCTCCTTGACAGGAAGGTACAGAAGGTGGATGCAGAGCAGCCTCCAGGAGGATATGGCAGTCTCACCTACCTGTCTTTTTTCGTCAGGGGTTTGAAGTCCCTGCAAATCTGGCGGGGATTTCGAACGTGACCCACAACAAGGCACTTCGGGCAGGTGAAATGAAGATCATTCTTTGGCATAGATTTCTTGCAACCAGCACAAGACTTAAAACCCGGAGACCAACGCATACCTCAGTACTGGGTGTCAGTAACCCACGAATAAGAGGGAACCAATGCTCCAAGAAAAACAACCAATAAAACCTACAATAATCTAACACCAATGAATATCACTAACTTAACTATTTACATAAAGGAAGATAATTTCCGTGTAAAGGGAGAAACTTGCAACAGCATGCCCATGCACTCTGACTACTGGTCCCAGGCGGTGCGAAGGAACTGAGGGAGGTCGGGGCAGTGGCATGAGGGGGCTGAGGGCGCATATGCCACCCCAATGGGTACCACTAAGGGTAAAATTTCCAACTTTGGTGCACTGAGCACAGACACACCTGAAATGGAATGGGCATGTGCAATCACTCAAAGAAAAATATAACATTAAAAAAAATAATCTTTTTTTTTTTTTTTTTAAAAAAAAATGGGGGGGGGGGGGCTATTACTCTTACCTGGAATATACTGGCTCCATAGGGGGTCCGCCAGGCATTAAGAAGGTTATCTTTTCCAGTACTCACAAACCATTTACCTAGAAATGTAACAGAAAGGCAATGAGAACGTATAATAAAACATCCAACAACTGACAGATTTTACATTTTCAACTCATATTTATGAAGTTTAACTCAATAGGCATATTAACCTCAGGGGTTATTAGCTGGCTGATTAGCACTATTCAAAGCTCTTGGTACTAATCAACATGGTTTTTGCTTACATCTGTGTGGGGAGGGGAAGGGGGGGGGATATGAAACGCATCACAGAGGAATGCTGTTGCTGCTTGTAATAATAATACTTTGAAAAAAAATAACCACTTAGTAAGTAGAAAGCACTTTACAAACATGAACTAATTCTCACAACAGCCATGGGAGGAAGGTAGATGGGTATTACCATCATTTTACAGATGGCGAATAAGAGGCAGAAAGGTGAAGTGACTTCCCCAAGTCATACAGTAAGTAACTGGCAGAGCAAGGACTAGAACATAGGAACCCCTGGCTTCCAGGCCAACTTACCACAGTAAGCAAACTTAAGTGACAACACACAGCTCTCATGAAGATGTAGTTGATACTTGTCTGGTTTATTTACATGTAGTACTTCCACATTGCTGCTCTCCATCCCCACTGCTAGCCATTCACCAGTAGGGCAATATCCAAGGGAAAAGATCTGGGGAAATTAAACAAGGAAAATCTTTATCTTTTTGCAAAGTTAATGAATGAAATATCACAATGGAGGAAAGAGACTAAAACCAAAACCAAACTGTTCACCAGCAAGAATATCGTTCCAATTCTGACAAGAAAATAGGGGAATATTTAGTTATCTATTCATGTAATTCAAACTATGTTTTAGGGGGGAGCGGGAAGTGAGATATCATTTAGGCTATCGTTGCATTTTTGTTAGCCAATAATCTATAGGAATTCCAAAACATAATGCATGTTTTGGCTTCTAACAGCAAAATAAAACTTTCCCACTTGCACTGGGTTTAGTTCTTGAGTATCATCTTAAATAAACTGGCAAATTAAAAAAAAAAAAAAAGTAGGAAAACCTAGTCACCTGTGATGTGAAGTCATGCTGTTGTAGCTGTCTCCCTTCTCTCAAGTCCCAGGATCTGACAGTGTTGTCCAAACCTCCCGTCCAGAGCTTGGTACCATCATTAGAAATGTCAATACAGCTGGCTCCATCTGTGTGGCCCTGGAATTGCCTGATAAAACAAACCAGATTGAATAATGATTTCCTGCCAGAGCTCAAGGTAAACACTGTTGTGTTGTTAGTTTTGGATTCTGTATGTGTGTGTCATCTCTTCTGAGTCTGCTGATGTGCAAGAGCCAGCCCCTCCCCCTGGCTGGACATGAAATGCACACATTACAAAAACCACTTTGCAGGTGTTAGGGAAATGATCTGTAATACAGCTAGCTAAACAAAAGCAGTCAAATAGTTCCTATCAAATTTTGGGAGGAAGGAAAGCTATTTAAAACACAAAGTACAAGTATGTTAGCCATCACACCTGGAAAAAATGAATGAATCACCAAGATTAAAAACAGACTATCCAGGGGACAAACTAGTTATTTCTGCATTTTTATTTATCTGTTAATCAAGAAGATAAATACATAGCAGATTTGGTTACATAAATATTAGTAGGAAGGAATCCAGAAAACTAAAAACAACACCACCACCATGACTGAATCAGCAAAATTATTCCCTCAGTGGTAGTAGGTCATGAGATCCCATAGTCACTAAACAGTATGTTTTGTTTTAAAGCTTTGCCTTAGGAACTCCCAGCTCTCAGCAACATAGGGTCAACAAGTTTTCCTTGATCCTTAGACTGACATCCTCTGAGATGCTTGCATTTTTCACTGGCGATTGACTTTGGGGAAGTCCTCTGCCTTAGTGTCAAAGGTTGAGGGGGGGCGGGGGGGGAGGAACTATAAATCTCTTTTGGGAGTCAACTATAAATCATTTACAACTGCCACAATAAAGGTCATGTGGCATGTTTTGTTTTGAGTCACTGATCTGAAAACACAAGGAATTATCAATTAGTAAAGTAGCAGGCAATGGAAGAATAGAAGCAAACATACAGAGGAAAAAAGTGCATCACAGCACTATGGCAGCTAGTCCTGGTCATTCAGGAGAGTGTCATAAAATTTAGAAAGATTTTATTTGTACTCAGACATAATTTAAATACGTAGCAAGGGTCATCCACATTTTAGGACATGCCAAAATCAAATTTGTGAATCTAAACATACAAAGGGCTTTATACTTGGTGCAAATATGTGAGCCTAAATCCTAAAGAGTGACTAGGATTTGGGTACCTCCGTTTTTTTGGTGCCCACTCAGAAACACTTTAAATAGGCCCAGAGTATGTACTCAACACTTACTGAAAATCAGGGCCATTCCTAATTTAAGCTCCATTTCCTTACAGTACCATGGATATCTACAAATTTAGTAGCAATGGACCAAAAGTTAGCTTTTCAGTGGACCACAGCATGATTATACTATAAGCTATCCCAGGCAATTCCAGATCCAGCCTCTGCATAATGGCAGAAAGGGATAACATTACCATGCCAGGCACTCACATTTAGAAATGGATTCTGCCTCTAGCACATTTACTGTTTTGTCTTGAAGGCTTAAAGGAAAGTCAGTTACGGAAATGACTTATCTGGGCATTAAGTTAATCATACTCCCTGCCAACCAATCCTAAAAGAATTAGACATTGGCTGCAAAGAGTATCACTTATTAGCATCCAAAAAAATGGACCAACTACCAAAAATAGTATCTTAAAAATATGAGAGGCGAAAACTGGGGAGGAATGGCAGAAAAAAACAGAATGCATGAAATTGTTTCAACTTTAATTTAACATTATTTATACTATGGTTAAATTAAACAAAATTTAAGAGCTGCTCCAAGCCTCGTTTAACACCTTTGGTGCATCCCAAAGCCAGTATAATCAACTGTATGCTAAAAAAAATCTCAACAGAAAAGGCCAAGATGTTACTGCACAGGAAGTTTCCCAAAGAACACATGGTCAAAAGTATAATGTCTTGTCAACACCCATTTCTCATGCACAATGGACTATTGGTATTTCATGCCTTATTGATACAGTTGGCAGCATCCACACTCTTCTAAATCATTTTTGGATAGTCCAATTTTGTTACCATTTATAAGCAGGTGATTTTCAATACTTATGTAACAAGGGTCAAGACAAGACAAAGAAACACACCTCAATACTACCCCAAAGTTTGCATTCACTCTTCATCAGCCATGAAGATTAAAGTGATATATATCGGTCTGCAGTGATTTGGGGCTGATCCAAAATTCACTGAAGTCCATGGGAATTTTTATATTGACCTTAGTGGGCTTTGGATCAGGCCCTTTATGAACTGGGAGAATGTTTTCCAGGACTAGGCTGAGATCATCACTAAACTAGGATTCACTCTGTTCTCTAGACAACAGGGACTACCTACGTAACACTTTTGTCATGAAATACATTATGTACGAACAATAAATATTTAGCTAATTATCTAAAGAGTAACTTTAGTAAAAATCCTTTTGTAAAGTAAGAATAACTCACCTGACCAAAGTCTGATTGTGCAGATCCCACACTGCAATGTTCCCATCACTACAGCAGGAAAAGCAGACCTTGGAATCGGGGCTGATAGCCAGAGCGTAGCAGGCTGGAGCAGATGATGTCAGCTCTGCTTTTATACGAGGAGTTGGTGCTGCCAGGTCCCATATGGATAATGTGCTGGCTTCCCCACCAACTATGAGGGTGCATCCATCAGGCAGCAATTTACAGGAGCGGATGTAGTTATCTCTGTTCTGTATAATACAAGCCACCTCAGTTACATTAATAAATGCCTACTGATAATAACCAATGACATGATCCATGCTGCATCCAAGTTTTAAACAGTAGGCTGTATTTTCCTGCTGCCAAAGTACACAAAATTCACCAGCAGATTCTAAATGGCTTCCATCTCCTACCTCTCACCACTGAGCAGAGAGTACAGCTGTAGAAATTAAGCTACAGTTTTCATATTGCAAGTACGGAAGCCTACTGTGTTTTGAATCTGATGGGTAGCAATTCTTACATCTCATTACAAACTGACAGAGCCAAGCTAACAGAGCCAAGAGCTTGCTTGCTGTACAAGTGCACTCCTTCTGCTATGACTGCCAACACTGCAGGAATATTTCTGAAAGAGCAAATGACCTCTTACTTTGGCAGTGTGAAGAAACCATCTATGAAAAACAGTTTGTAAGACCAATGCCGTCCTAGAGTTTTTTTTTCCTTAATCTCTATTTTGTGCTTACTATTTATAGCTACAAACGCTGCACCTTTTATGTCCTGACTGCTCTTAACCTGTTTCTTGGGACTTAAACTGGGTCTTCGTTTGTCAGCAGGGCTCTTACCACATAACTGGTTTCACATTTGTGATAATGTTGCTGACTAAAAAGTACTACGGGGAAATAGTCCAGGCTTCAGCCATTACAAGTTTTACTCCATAAATGATTGGCTGTCATGATTTCCTCACTTTAAATAGCAAAATTATTGTGATGAGAGCTCTGCAGCCGCCAAAAGGATAAAGCCTATAACTCCAAACATACAAGAAAGCAATATTGCTATTTGTTTTGCGTTACGCTTTCCTTACTACAGCAGGACAATCATTTTTTGTGGTAGCAGACCTTGTTGGCCCTGTTGTATGCAGCAATAAGACTACATAACCTACATATAGATAGCTATGAATACTGCTTCCAGGACTGCATCCTCCACATAGCACATCTCATATATTCAGCAATGATATTTGATGGCTAACACTGGGATAGTAATGAAGAAGGTCACAGCAAAGCCTGACTGTATACCTTGGGTTGTACCAACACCATTGAATATTGAAAGCAAACATGCTGTTTTAAATAGGTACTATAGGGATTTATAGCTTATACCCTTAGTAGAGCACTTGCCTTCACAGTTCACATTTTACTGGTTGCCTTTCTTTCCAACCTTTTCCAGCTGGTTTTATTGGTTGTGGAGCAGAGCATGGTGTATGAAGCTTCCTGAGCTAGTTGAGCAGGCACACCCTGCCTGCTCCATGTTGTATACAGCACTGAAATCATTGTCAGCTCTCAACAGATGTACTTTTATGTTCCGAACAAGAGCAAATACATATTAAGTTTGAGACCACGCCCTGTACTGTAATCAGGCACTGTAACTACCTTCTATTTAAATGAGAAATACTTATGGAATGTTCTAGGCATCAGAGAGCAAGAATGACTGCATTCACTTTCTGTCACTTTCATCTCAACTAATGGGGAAACCCCCATTATCTGTAAGAGGGAGAACTGGGGACAATTTCCATTTAAAAGTCATCTGTCTAGTGCAGCATTTGATTGTTACTGATCATATTTGTGATGAATAAACTACGATTCTTCCTCACCACTGCCACCATTTTATTTTAAAAAATAGTTACATACCTAAAGCAGGAAACAGAACTGCCTGATATTTCCTTATAATATGAATAAAATCCAGGCCTGGAGAGCTATTTCCTTATTGAGTCTCCAAGGAGAAGTTACCCTTGTGCACAAGTTACTGTTTGCTTACCAGGCAGTCCAGCTGAGAGACAGGGCTCTTGTTGCCAGGTTGGCTAATATCCCAGACTTTGACACATCCCTTTCCCCCAGTGTACACGTGTCTTGTGGGGTTGCTGATGGTAACTGCACACACTACTTCCCCATGATTCAGAGTATTGATCTGACGAGCATGGCGAGGGATTCCTGGTCCAATGAGGGCATCAGGAGGGAAAGGTACAGGCTGCATCTGACCATCTGCAGTAACGTGAAAGGAGTATGCTCTTTTTGGGAAAGAGGGAAGAGGAGAGAAAAAGACAGAAAGAGAATTAGGTCAACCATTACATTGCTGAGTTGTGAGAAATCAGAGCAACCTTTAGCAGTTCCTTTGCTTGGCTAATTTTATTTTTCATATTATATCAATTTAAACTGCAGTGCCAAATGCTATAGGCACAGAAAATTTGGGATGGGACGAGACCACTCACAACAGACAGTTCCATCTCCTCTTGCATGAGAAGTAATTAGAGCAAAAAATAAAAGTGCATTAAGTGGTACGATTAACAAGTCCCCTTAAAAAAAAAAAAAAGTCTACGTCTATGAGGTCATAGCAACTACCTAATCACCTTTTAGCCTCAGGGAATTTAACCAAACTCCTAGACTGCAAGTATGAACTAAACATGAGTCAACAATGTAACACTGTTGCAAAAAAAGCAATCATCATTCTGGATGTATTAGCAGCAGTGTTGTAAGCAAGACACAACAAGTAATTCTTCTGCTCTACTCTGTGCTGATTAGGCCTCAGCTGGAGTACTGTGTCCAGTTCTGTGTGCCACATTTCAAGAAAGATGTGGACAAATTGGAGAAAGTCCAGAGAAGAGCAACAAAAATGATTAAAGGTCTAGAAAACATGAACTATGAGGGAAGATTGAAAAAATTGGGTTTGTTTAGTCTGGAAAAGAGAAGACAGAGGGGACATGATAACAGTTTTCAAGTACATAAAAGGTTGTTACAAGGAGGAGGGAAAAGAATTGTTCTCCTTAACCTCTGAGGATAGGACAAGAAGCAATGGGCTTAAATTGCAGCAAGGGAGGTTTAGGTTGGACATTAGGAAAAACTTCCTAACTGTCCGGGTGGTTAAGCACTGGAATAAGTTGCCTAAGGAGGTTGTGGAATCTCCATCATTGGAGATTTTTAAGAGCAGGTTAGACAAACACCTATCAGGGATGATCTAGATCAGGGGTCTCAAACACGCGGCCCGCGGGGTTCTTTCATGCGGCCCGCCAAGCTCCCCGTGCCCCCTGCCCCTCTGCCTATCCCGTGGCACCACGAGCCCCTCGCAGCTCCCTGAAGCGGCTGGAACTATGGCCCTGCAGACCCGGGCAGGGCGGGGGGGAGGGGAGTAGAGGGCTCTGTGCTCTCACTTCCAGGCACCGCCCCCCGCAGCTCCCATTGGCTGGGAATAGGGAACTGCGACCAATGGGAGCTTTGGGGGAGGTACCTGGAGGAGCAGCAAGAACAGCACATGGCGCCGTTTTCCCCTGCCCCCGGGACTCCGGCTACTTCCTGGAGCGGAGCACAGCGGAGCGGGGCCAGGGCAGGCAAGGAGCCTGCCCTGGCCACGGTGCGCAGCGCTGCCACCCCGGAGCCGCTCTAGGTAAGCGGCTCCGGGCTGGAACCCACACCCCAACCCCCTGTCCAGAGCTCCCTGCCACATCCCACACCCCAACCCCCTGCCCAGAGCCCCTGCCGTACCCTGCACACCTCCTGCACCTCAACTCCATCCCCTGAGCCCCTGCCACGCCCCGCACCCCTCCTGCACACCATCTGAGAACGAGTGAATTGAAACTGATGGCTGTGATGTGGAGAACAGTAGCTAAATAAAGATACATTTTTCCTTGAAAAAAGTATATAGGCAGATGCCCCACATGTATTACTTTCACAATACTCCACTAATAGTAGTTAGGGCCTAGTGTTTCTGTTATAGCTCAAATACCATTATAGGACAAAACCTTTTCACTAACTTAACACATTTTATTGCCTTGGTGAGATCCCAAATTTTGTCCTAATGTTTTTAATACATGTCTGATTCACATCACAAAGACCAATACTACCATCAACGCTGACGCCACATTTATGACAATCTCAAAAAGGCCAAAAACTGAATGAACATGGAGAGGAGAATGAGCTACCTGCTCATTAATACAAATTGGGCAGTTTGAGTCACATTGTTTGGTGTTCTCCCTTATTATCCCTTTTATTTTTTCCTTAAAATATCCTTTTCATAAAAGGATGATCAAAGTGTCTACTCTATACTCCAAATACAGCCTTCCTACAGCTTCTCAGTCAGTGTAAATCAGATGAAATTCAGTATTACATGCATTATTTAATTCGCATTCTATCCTAAAACTATTACTCTCGGATTTTTCCGATTTGTGTTTTCTGTAGTATCATGTGCTATAACCAGGAATTGAAAAACCCACTAAAATGGGGCGAGTACGCTGACTAGGGATGGGGAGAGAATAGATAGAACAGCTGGCTCCTTCCCTAGAAGGAAAGAATTAAGCCTGAGAGCAGAGCAGCCCAGATATCACTAATGATCTTTCAGTATGGAAGGAAGGAGCGGAAGAAGAGCAGCCCACGTGCTATTATTGTTTTCTGAAAAGAGTAGAGGGAAGCAAGCTGCATTTATGTTAAGGCATGGATGTTTCTTATAGCTGACCACATGTGGTGGAATTCATACTTGAGTGAATGCACACAGGTGAATGGGTACGGATGAGCGTGAGCAAGAAACAGAATGAGGGGGCTATACTAGCCAAGAAGTGAAGGACAGAAAGATCTTCAGGAAGATGTGTGCAAGAGAAAAATGTAGAACTGGAGGGAAAGAACAGAAGATAACATTGGGAAAGAATGAGAAAAGGATACAAGGGCATGGAGAGAAAAAGAATGGAAGGATACTCACTCCAAACAACACAATGTATATAATAGGATGGAAAAGTTGAGTAAAGCCAGCAAGGGGAAACAAGATACAAGAAAAAGCACAAGAGACAAAGTTATATTGTTGCAAGACTTATTAAATGGGAAGTAGATTGATAATGCAAAACATAATCACAGTATTCTTTTAAATTGTCTAGGGCCTGGCTTTTGGGGCTGTGACAGCACAAGTGTTTGTCACATGCTAATAGTAGATGTTGGGAAAACTTCTGAAGATAATTTGAATATAAAATGTTCAAGTTTTATCACGGTACATTCCTTGCATAGAACTGAATATACCATTTATCTTCATGATGCTGATAGCCAGACTCATATTGCCCTCTCTCTTTTTTATTGTCTGTCTCAGGTTTGTAGCATTTCCTTTTAGTTCATTTCCTCCTTCAGGGCACAGGAACAAAGTGAACACTAGTCCTCAACAGTTAATATCGTGTAGGTGACTCCACTGGTTATATCTCCTTTCATCCAATGAGTAGTTTCCATTTATAAATACCATTACTATTTGATTTAGAGGGCAGTTCTTTACTCACTCAAAAAGCCCACTGTTCTAAATACCATAATTACTGCCAACGTTGTTACCCTAAAAAACAAACAAAAACAAAGGGATGAACAAAATGAGGCCCTGTGATAAAAATACTATGTGATTATGTAATTAATGACTGTCCCATAATGCATGTGCATGGGAGCAAAATTAAGGTTGCACAGCCAACCATAATTCTGGCATTTCCTAACTTTTGACTTTGCAAGCCTAATAGTGTTTTTTTACACATTGCTTTTTTAGGTGTAATTTCCCAGGTTTTTTAAAGTAATAAACTGAAAAAGCTGAAATTCCACATCAGGCTGACACCACCAGGTGTCATCAGCAGGTTTGGAATCTTTATATCTACCACACTCCACATCACTGTGCCACTTGAGCTCAGGGAGAAACGGATAGGAGGCTGTCATCCTCTATGTGGACCAGCCCTACAGTGGATTTCACAGACATTTATTGAGAGCAGAAGAATTGGAATCTTGAGTTCCATTCCAGGCTCTTGAGGGGAGTGTGATCTAGTGGGCACAGAAACTTCTGTCTGTTTCCCCCAAGACTGACCCCTTCTGCTGTTCCCCCCAGCCCGTCCCCGTCCTCTTTTCCCCACCTCAGCTCCTCATTCAGTCCCATTCTTCTCACCTAGCCAGTTCCAGTCTCCACTCATAAGGCTTTTCATCCCAATCCCTGTGCCCTTGCCCAGCATATCCTAGTCTCAACTCCTTCAGACTCCCCATTCCAGCCTCAGTCTCTATCCCTTTTCCAGTCCCAGTCTGCTTATCCAGCCAATCCAAGCCCCCCTCACGTACTGGCTCCGTATCTGATTTGTCTCCCTGGTCTTCATGCATACCCATGATCCCTTCCCCAGTGGCTCCAGTCCAATGCTTCTCCCCAGGCTCCTTATTCAAGCTCACTGTCCCCCTACCACCTGACTCCTTGTCTCAAGCTCTTTGCCGAGCCAGTCCCTGCAATTTAGTTGCTAATATCTAAGAAGTCTTTATTGACCGGGTGTGATTTTTCAAAGGTTTGTAATCCCAATTTGGGCAGTTTTCCCCAGGGGTGGCAAAAGGCATAGTCCTGACATAAAGGTCACCCCTTGTCAAATGTCATGTCACCGCTCCAAAGCATGGGGGTCCTTGAGTTTTTCAAAGAAAACGTCACCAGAATTTTTTAACATGTGCAAAACAATATATTTTTCCCTACCCTCATTCTCAGAAGCGACTTAATGGTTTTTCCCGAAACTTATTTTTTTTTAAATTCAGCCTGAGGCAGACATCAGGCATGGTAAATTTCAGCCAAATCGTCTGAAGTTTGGCAAAGTTAGAAGCAACTGAAACCAGGGTCTTATAAGCAGACATGTCAGGCAATCTTAATAATAGACAGTGCTACCAGTCCCAGCTATAATAAAAGCACATACAAACTAAACGAACACCACTGAAAAAGGCATTTCTTACATTCTCTAGGAAGAGATGCATTCCCCACCCATTTCCCTTTTTGTTTAATTTTTACTCTTCAAGTCTCCTCATACACAAGAGCTATGATTAACCCACAAGGATGCTGGAAACTTCTATTTGTGTATAATGGACAAGTAACAGATAGTCTGTAAGTAATTACATTAAAACGTATGACAAACAACCCCCTTCTGCCCTGAAAAATAACCCTAAACATTATTTAGGTTACAAAGTCAAACTCTTTAAAGTTAGGAAATGCCAAAACTGAGGTTGCCTATGAACTATGATAAAGTCTTTAATTACATGATCACATATTTTCTGCCTGTAGTGAGTCGGTGTGGCTCCCCTCTTGCCCAGCAGAGGGAGTGCCCTTACAGACACCCAAGTGGGCAGAGCCACTGACGCCTGTTCCCGCCCCCCGGAAGTCAAGGGGCGGGACAGGAAGTATAAAAGCCGGCCGCCAGAGCTCAGCGAGGCCCCAGCCACTGCAGGGAGCAGACGTGCGGCCGGGAGCTCGCGGCTGGGAGACCTCCGAGGCCGGAGGCCATTGCCCTAACTGGCCGGAGCTGCCCCGAGCCCACTACGAGGAGGAGCTGCCGGAGCCCCCCCGCTCCCGGTATTGGGAGGAGCCGTTGGAACTCCCTCGCACCAGCTGCGAAGGCGAGACGCCACCAGAGCCCCTCCGCCCCTGCTGTTACCCAGAGGAGCCGCCCGAGCCCAATTACCCGGATTTCTCCGAGGAGCTGCCGGACCTGCCACCAAGCCCCGGCCGAGAGGAACCCATGCTAGTGGACTGGCCTGGACCAGGGGCCCTGGACGAGGTAGGCCCTGAGGGGGAACTGGGAAGTAACCCGGGGATAGCCGACCCCGGTCAGGCTGCAGACACATATGAGCCGATGTCAGTGTGTTTCGGTCAGGATCCCCACTGACTAAGCAGCGGGTCTTCTGCCGCTGCTAGGGCCCTGGGCTGGGACGCAGTGGAGTGGGTGGGCCTGCGTCCCCCCCCGCCACCCCTGCTCGTGGGTGGCAGGCTTCCCCCTCACTCAACGCTCAGGTGTAGGAGCCTGGGCTTACCCCAACTGTTATATTGTTGCTCAGCCCCTGCCCCGAAGGGCCTGAGCTGTGACTGTTTGTGCCCCGCCCTGATCCAGGGCCTGGGCCTCCCAACTAACTGTTATATTGTTGCTCAGCCCCTGCACCAAAGGGCCTGAGCTGTGACTGTTTGTTTGTTTGCTCAGCCCCTGCCTGAGGGCCTGAGCCCCGAACTAACTGTTTGCTCAGCCCCTGCCTGAGGGCCTGAGCCCCTGAACTAACTGGTTGTTTATTCCACCGCTAGTGAGTTGGTGTGGCTCCCCTCCTGCCCAGGAGGGTCGAGCCCCGGCACGAACCTTCTACACTGCCTCATTAAACACACAGGATTGTATTACAGTAGTGGTTAGAGGCTCCAACAGAGATCAAGGCCTCATTGTGCAAGATACAAACACATAAGGAAGACAATGCCTGTCCCAAAAAATGTAATCTACATAGACCAGGCAGACAAAGGGTGGGAGAAGAAACAAAGGCATAGAGCAGTGAAGTGACTTGCCCAAGGTCACACAACAGGTCAGATCTAGGAAGAGAATCCAGGTATAGAATCATGACAGCTGTGAGAGGCTGCAGTTGGGCTTATTCTCTCTCTCTCTCACACACACACACACACACACACACACACACACACACACACACACACACACACACACACACACACACACACACACACGTTTAAGTTCCAGTTGCAAAATTTTTATTACTGGTGAAAATACACAGGCATAAAGATACACACGTAAAACACAACTTGACTTTTAGATCTCATGCTGGTTTTGCAGGGCTGGCAGTTATGAAGACATCTTTTTTTTTTTTACTTGTAAATTGACCAGATTTGTTCTGGCTGTGACAGAGATAAGAAACATGAAGTTCCCCATCCAAGCCATTTTTCCCCAGTCACCTTTCAGAGTAATAATCATACTTGTGCACATAATTTTTTTTTCAATATACGAAATCTTACTTTTGAAGGTTACTGCTAAACTCCCAATATTTCCAAAACATCAGATTTTCTAATATTTCAGTTTATTTATAAATTAATATGCACAAAGTTTGTTAGTCCTGGGGAAGAGGAGGGGCAGAGACAATATCTTCCTGTATGTGTAAAGTGCTGGACACATCATCATCCAATATATCACAATGATTATTCCCAGAATGCAAAATCTTGAACCTAATTTAAGGCTTGTACATTCATACCAGTGTATGTTCATTCTCTTTTAATGCAAGTAATTCAATTAATTCAATTATTAATAAGTAATATCAAACCAACAATATGCAGTGTTGTTGTAGCCATGTTGGCCCAGCATACTAGAGAGACATAGGTGAGGTAATATTTTTAATTTTAACATTTCCCAGACCTGAGGAAGAGCTCTATGTAAATTTGAAAGCTTGTCTCTCTCACCCACAGAAACTGGACCAATAAAAGATATGACCTCACTCATCTTGTCTCTCTAAACCAACAACATGGCATAACATCTTATTGCTTCTTCCTTTTTCTTTGACATTTTTTTTTTTTAACACTTGTGAAAATGAAGTGATCCTTCCTCGGAACAAGTACGGCACTGCCAATGGAGGTGCAAATGGCTTTATTTATTCCTCAAACACTCCTTGCAGATTTCCAAGCTACCTCTTCTCTTAGTCACTGTATAAATAAAAAGAACAGGAGTACTTGTGGCACCTTAGAGACTAACAAATTTATTAGAGCATAAGCTTGTTAGTCTCTAAGGTGCCACAAGTACTCCTGTTCTTTTTGCGGATACAGACTAACACGGCTGCTACTCTGAAACCTGTATAAATAAAGACGACCTCTTCTGCTGCTTCTACAGAAGAACTGTATTTCCAACCCCAGGCCTACAGCCCTAGTACACAGAAAAACACACACACACACACACACACACACACACACACACACACACACACACACACACACGTATTGAAGAAAAATAAAAGTGAACACAAAAGCAAAACAAAGATGATATGAAAACAAAAACACACAAACATACAGCATTAGGAGTTCATGCTCATCTTCCCAAAACATCTTTTCTAAATAAACCAGACACTTTGTCACTTATGACTATGCACTATCTCTGCCTGAATAAGTGGTAGAAGGAGAACATATTTCCTTCAATGAAGCCCAGATTAGATAAAAATTAGGGCTGTTGATTAATGGCAGTTAACTCACGTGATTAACTCAAAAAAATTGAGATTAATCGCACTGTTAAACAATTAAATACCAATTGAAATTAAATATTTTGGATGTTTTTCTACATTTTCATATAGATTTGATTTCAATTATAACAGAGAATACAAGTGTATATTATTTTTATTACAAATATTTGCACTGCAAAAATGATAAACAAAAGAAACAGTATTTTTCAATTTACCTCACAAAAGTACTATAGTGCAATCTCTGTCATGAAAGTGCATCTTACAAATGTAGATTTTTTTGGTTACATAACTGTACTCAAAAACAAAACAATGCAAAATTTCAGAGCCTCCGAGTCCACTCAGTCCTACTTTTTGTTCAGCCAGTCGCTAAGACAACAAGTTTGTTTACATTTACAGGAGATAATGCTGCCCTCTTCTTATTTACAATGTCACCAGAAAGTGAGAACAGGCATTTACACGGCACTTTTGTAGCTGGCATTGCAAGGTATTTACATGCCAGATATGCTAAACATTTGTATGCCCCTTCATGCTCTGGCCACCATTCTCGAGGACATGCTTCCATGCGGATGACGCTCGTTAAAAAAATATTGTGTTAATTAAATTTGTGACTGAACTCCTTGGGGAATAATTGTATGCCCCCTGCTCTGTTTTACCCCCGTTCTGCCACACATTTCATGTTATAGTAGTCTCAGATGATGACCCAGCACATGTTCATTTTCAGAACACTTTCATTGGAGATTTGACAAAACGCAATGAAGGAACCAATGTGAGATTTCTAAAGATAGCCACACCACTCGATCCAAGGTTTAAGAATCTGAAATGCCTTCCAAAATCAGAGGGACGAGGTGTGGAGCATGCTTTCAGAAGTCTTAAAAGAGCAATACTCCAATACGGAAACTACAGAACCCGAACCACCAAAAAAGAAAATCAATCTTCTGATGGTGGCATCTGACTTAGATAATGAAAATGAGCACGTGTGGGTTCGGACTGCTTTGGATTGTTATCAAGCAGAACCCATCTTCAGCATGGACGCATGTCCCCTGGAATGGTGGTTGAAGCATGAAGGGACATATGAATCTTTAGCACATCTGACATGTAAAAATCTTGCGATACCGGCTACAACCGTGCCACAAAAACACCTTCTCACTTTCAGATGACATTGTAAACAAAAAGCGGGCAGCATTATCTCCTGCAAATGTAAACAAACTTGTTTGTCTGAGTGAATGGCTGAACAAGAAGTAGGACTGAGTGGACTTGCAGGCTCTAAAATTTTACATTGTTTTATTTTTGAATGCACTTGTATTAGGTTAATTGAAAACTACTATTTCTTTTGCTTTTTTACAGTGCAAATACTTGTAATCAAAAATAAATATAAAGTAAGCACTGTACACTTGTGTTTATTTGAAATCAACATATTTGAAAATGTAGAAAACATGCAAAAATATTTAAATAAATGGTATTCTATTATTAACAGTGTGATTAATCGCGATTAATTTTTTTAATTGCTTGACAGCCTTAATAAAAATGGATGATTAAAACAAAAGAAAAACACCAGATATTGTTATTTAAATCAAATACATGTAAAAATTAAGAATCTGAACGTATGTTAAGCTACGCAAATGTTTAAATAAATGTGTATTTTATATAATTTAGAGATTAAATAAATCTTATATATTTTATATAATAATAAAGATTAAATCAAACTTCCAGATTAGGAAAAAGATGCATCAAATTTAGTGTAAAGGCTATATTTAGTTGCAAAATGAACATGTTTTAATGGTTACCAACCAATAAGAATCAACCTTTCTTTAGGAAAATAACTAAAGTACAAACGCGAAACAAGATTAAAATCAATTATCTGAAAAAACAGTTACTCAGCTTCTCGTAACTGTTCTTAGAGATATGTTGTTCATGTCCATTCCAATCAGGTGTGTGCGTGCGCGCATGTGCACAGTGGCTGGAAAATTTTTCCCATAGCATCCTCTGTTGGGTCGATCTGGGCACCCCCTGGAGTCATGCCTTCATGGCGCTCAATACAGAGCCCTGCTGACCCGCCACCCTTCTTGCCGGCTACTCTGACAGAGGGGAAGGAAGGTGGGTATTGGAATGGACATGAACATCATATCTCGAAGAACAACAGTTACGAGAAGATGAGTAACCGTTTTTTTCTTCTTCGAGTGCTTGTTCATGTCCATTCCAATCAAGTGACTCAAGCCCAAGTTCAGGAGGCGGGGTCGGAGTTGTCCACTGATTGGAGTATTGCTCGTCCGAAGGCCACATCATTTCTGGCCTGCTGGGTAATCGCATAGTGCGTGGCGAAAATGTGTATGGAGGACCACGTCACTGCTCTGCAGATTTCTTGAGTGGGAACCTGAGCCAGGAATGCTGTTGATGAAGCCTGCGCCCTGGTGGAGTGTGCAGTGATCGGAGGTGCAGGAACACCTGCCAGGTTATAGCACTCACGAATACAGGACGCCCTGAGCTCAGACACCCTCCTGGTTATCGCTACCAGGAACACCACCTTCTAAGAGAGGTAGAGCACGGAGCATGTTGCTAACGGTTCAAAGGGGGGCTCCCATGAGCCTAGAAAGGACCAAGTTGAGGTCCCAGGCAAGGACAGGCTAATGGACGTTAGGGTATAGCCTGTCGAAGCCTTTTAGGCATCGGCTGACCCTGGGGTTAGCAAACACAGAGCGGCCCTGCACACCCGGGTGGAAGGCCGAGATGGTGGCTAAGTGCACCCCTAACAAAGACAACGAGAGTCCCTCCCGCTTCAGATGGAGGAGGTAGCCCAGAATGAGCGGCACTGAAGCTAGCGTCAGGGGCAAGTGGCACTGCGCCGACCAGACTGAAAATCTCTTCCACTTGGCAAGGTATGTGGCTCTTGTACAGTGTTTCCTACTGCCAAGGAGGACCGGTCTAACTTGGTCTGAAGAAGAAAGCGCCAATGATTTAATCATGGAGCTTCCACACCGTGAGATGAAGTGACTGGAGGTTTGGGTGTTGGAGACGCCCGTCATCTTGTGTGAGAAGGTCCAAGAAGAGCGGCAGGGTAATCGGGACCACCTGATCAGCATCCTGTACAGCAGACAGGAGAAGATCAAGAATGAGCTCTCAGAACTGGAGACTCTCATACAATACCAACCTTCCACACAAACTTCCACGTGGCTGGACTTTACAAAAATGAGACAAGCCATTTACAATGCACACTTCACTTCTCTATAGAGGAAAAAGGACAGTAAGCTATCTAAACTCCTACCTGCCACAGGGGGCTACAACTGTGCTACCCTCAACTCATCTAAGAAAATTGTCAATCTTTCCAACCACACACTTAGCCCAGCAGAAGAGTCTGTCCTATCTCGGGGACTCTCTTTCTGTCCCACCATCCCCACGAACACGATACAGTTCTGCGGTAATCTGGAAGCCTACTTTCGTCGTCTCCGACTCAAGGAATATTTTCAACGCACTGACCCACAGGAACCCTCCTACCAACACTACAAGAAGAAGAACTCTGCGTGGACTCCTCCTGACGGTCGAAATGACAGACTGGACCTCTACATAGAGTGCTTCCGCAGACGTGCACAGGCTGAAATTGTGGACAAACAACATCACTTGTCCCATAACCTCAGCCATACAGAACGCAATGCCATCCACAGCCTCAGAAACAACTCTGACATTATCATCAAAGGGGCTGACAAAGGAGGTGCTGTAGTCATAATGAACAGGTTGGATTATGAACAGCAGGCTGCCAGGCAACTCTCTAAGACCACATTCTACAGGCCACTATCCTCTGATCCCACTGAGGAATACCAAAAGAAACTACACCATCTGCTCAAGAAATTCCCAGCTACAGTACGGGAACAAATCTACATGGACACACCCAAGATCCATAAACCTGGAAACCCTGGACACCCCATCATCTCAGGCATTGGCACTCTTACAGCAGGATTATCTGGCTATTTGGACTCTCTCCTCAGACCCTACGCTACCAGCACTCCCAGCTATCTTCGAGACACCACCGACTTCCTAAGGAAACTACAATGCATTGGTGTTCTTCCTGAAAACACCATCCTGGCCACCATGGATGTAGAAGCACTTTACACCAATATTCCACATGAGGATGGACTACAAGCTGTCAGGAACAGTATCCCTGATGAGGCCACAGCAAGCCTGGTGGCTGAGCTTTGTGACTTTGTCCTCACCCACAACCACTTCAGATTTGGGGACAACTTATACCTTCAAGTCAGTGGCACTGCTATGGGTACCCGCATGGCCCCACAGTATGCCAACATTTTTATGGCTGACTTAGAACAACGCTTCCTCAGCTCTCGTCCCCTAGTGCCCCTCCTCTACTGGCGCTACATTGATGACATCTTCATCATATGGACCCACGGAAAGGAGGCCCTTGAAGAATTCCACCTGGACTTCAACAATTTCCACCCCACCATCAACCTCAGCCTGGACCAGTCCACACAAGAGATCCACTTCCTGGACACTACAGTGCAAATAAGTGATGGTCACATAAACACCACCCTATACCGGAAACCTACTGACCGCTATTCGTACCTACATGCCTCCAGCTTCCATCCAAGACACATCACACGATCCATTGTCTACAGCCAAGCCCTAAGATACAACCGAATTTGCTCCAACCCCTCAGACAGAGACAAACACCTACAGGATCTTTATCAAGCATTCGTAAAACTACAATACCCACCTGGGGAAGTGAGGAAACAGACTGACAGAGCAAGACGGGTACCCAGAAGTCACCTACTACAGGACAGGCCCAACAAGGACAATAAAAGAACACCACTGGCCATCACATACAGCCCCCAGCTAAAACCTCTCCAGCGCATTATCCACGATCTACAACCTATCCTGGAAAATGATCCCTCACTCTCACAGACCTTGGGAGGCAGGCCAGTCCTCGCTTACAGACAACCCCCCAACCTGAAGCAAATACTCACCAGCAACTACACACCACACCACAGAAACACCAACCCAGGAACCAATCCCTGTAGCAAACCTCGTTGCCTACTCTGTCCCCATATCTACTCTGGCGACACCATCAGAGGACCCAACCACATCAGCCACACCATCAAGGGCTCATTTACTTGCACATCCACTAATGTTATATAATGCCATCATGTGCCAGCAATGCCCCTCTGCCATGTACATTGGCCAAACCGGAAAGTCCCTCCGCAAAAGAATAAATGGACACAAATCGGACATCAAGAACGGTAACATACATAAGCCAGTATGTGAACACTTCAATCTCCCTGGTCATTCTATTACAGATTTAAAAGTCACTATCATTGAACAAAAAAACTTCAGAAACAGACTTCAAAGAGAAACAGCAGAACTAAAATTCATTTGCAAATTCAACACCATTAATCTGGGCTTGAATAGGGACTGGGAGTGGCTGGCTCACTACAGAAGCAGCTTTTCCTCTCCTGGAATTGACACCTCCTCATCTATTATTGGGAGTGGACTACATCCACCCTGATTGAATTGGCCATGTCAACACTGGCTCTCCACTTGCGAAGTAACTCCCTGCTCTCCATGTGTCAGTATATAATGCCTGCATCTAACTTTCACTCTATGCATCCGAAGAAGTGAGGTTTTTACCCACGAAAGCTTATGCCCAAATAAATGTGTTAGTCTTTAAGGTGCCACCAGACTCCTTGTTGTTTTTGTAGATACAGACTAACACGGCTACCCCCTGATACTAGGGTAATCGGGGTTCCCACGGACATGTCTAGGAGAGACGTGTACCAGTGCTGATGGGGCCAGGCCGGTGCTATCAGTATGACCTGAGCTCGATCTCTGCAGATCTTGAGGAGCACCTTGTGAACGAGCGGTAGGGGTGGAAAGGCATATAGGAGAGAACCTCCCCAGTGGAGGAGGAACGCATCCGTGCTGGAGCCCGGGCTGTGATTCCGGAAGGAGCAGAACTGCTGGGACTTCCTGTTGCGTTGCGTGGCAAATAGGTCTACCTGGGGAAAACCCTACATCTGGAAGATTGAAATTGCGACGTCTGGCCGAAGGGAAAACTCATGGCTGTGAAACAACCTGCTGAGGTGGTCCGCCAGCCCATTCTGTACCCCGTGGAGGTACGATGCCTGCAGGTGTATCGAATGTTCTACACAAAAGTCCCAAAGCACGAGGGCTTCCTGGCACAGGGGAGAGGAGTGTGCACCCCGCTGTTTGTTGCTATAGAACATTGCTGTTGTATTGTCCATCATGACTGATGCACATCGTCCGGTTAGGTAAGGACAGAAGGTTTAGCATGCTAGGTGTACTGCTCTGAGCTCTCTGACATTGATGTGAAGACCCAGATCCGCTTGAGACCAGAGGCCTTGAGTCCTGAAGTCTCTCAGATGAGCTCCCCAGCCCAAGTCTGATGCGTCCATCACCATTGACAGAGACGGTTGTGGGGCGGCAAAGGGAACCCCTGAGCGTCGATCCACCACAGGAGGGAGTTGAGGACCAGGCAAGGCAGGGTCACGATCCTGTCCAAGCTGTCCCGGGCTAGGTGATACACTAACGCGAGCCACGACTGAAGCGGTCGAAGCCTGAGTCTGGCATGCTGCACCACGTAGGTACAGGCAGCAATGTGTCCGAGAAGTTTCAGGCAGTTTCTCGTTGTAGTGGTGGGGAACTGTCTGAAGCCTCGAATTATATCGTTCAGGGCCTGAAAATCTGCCTCCGGCAGGTATGCCCTGGCTTGGGTCAAGTCCAGTACTGCCCCGATGAACTCTATCCTCTGGATGGGGGACAGTCGATTTTGCTTCATTTAGAAGTAGACCCAGGCTGTCGAAGGTGGCTCTGATGAATCTGACCTGAGCTTCCACTTGGGTCCTGGAGTGGCCTTTGATCAGCCAGTTGTCGAGGTACAGAAACACCTGTACCTGGTGCCTTCGCAAGAATGCGGCAACGACTGCCATGCACTTGGTGAAGACTCAAGGTGCTGCTGACAGGCTGAATGGGAGGACTGTAAATTGGTAGTGGGTACTGTTGACCACAAACCTGAGGTACTTCCTGTGGTGCTGAGTGATTGCGATATGAAAATATGCATCCTTCAAGTCGAGGGCGGCATACCAGTCTGCTAGATCCAGTGAGGAGATGATGGAGGCCAAGGAGACCATGCGGAACCTGAGTTTCTTCACAAACTTGTTGAATTCTCGCAAGTCCAGGATAAGCTTGAGGCCGCCTTTGGCTTTCGGTATTAGGAAATACTGGGAATAAAAGCTCTCATCCCTGTGTTCCTGAGGAACTTCCTCCACTGCCCTTAGCGATAGAAGCAACTGCATCTCCTGGATAAGGAGCTGCTTGTGAGAAGGGTCCTTGAAGAGTGACAGGGAAGGAGGGTGGAAGGGCACAGAATTGGATGAAGTATCCCCTCTCTATCGTGCGGAGCACCCAGCGGTCCGACCTGATACAGGACCATGCATGGTAGAAAGGAGACAGTCAGGAGGAAAAGTTACACTGGGGTAGATCCAGTCTCTGATCTGGTGTGCCATCCTTGACCGCGCCTTCAAAAGACCCGTTTAGGGCCAGAAGGCAGTTTGGGTTGGCCAGAGCCCTGGCCTGAAGACAGGTGTTGTCTCCTCCTGCCACTCCTGTTCCTCCTCCGAGAGCCGTCCTGTCGGTTCTGCTGATGGAATCTCGGAAGAGGTTGCGGCTGGAGTATGCAGACCCAATGATTTGAGGCTGGCTCGTGAGTCTTTCAGGCTGTGCAGTCTCTTGTCTGTCTTTTCAGAAAAGAGTCTCACCCTCAAATGGGAGGTCCTGAATACTCTGCTGGACCTCATAAGGGAGCCCTGAGACTTGGAGCCAGTAGCCATGAGCCTAGTGGCAACATCTGCACCGTCCAACATGGCCTGGAGGGAAGCCCAGGAAACTAGCTTCCCCTCCTCAACGAAGGCTGAGAACTCAGCTTAGGAGTCTGAAGGGAGGAGCTCCGTAAATTTGACCATCCCTGCAGAGGTGTTATAAGAGTACCTGCTGGCGATGGCCTGCTGGTTCAAAATATGGAGCTGCAGACACCTTATAGAACAGGACTTTCTCCCAACAAGGTCTAGTTGCTTAGCTTCCCTGTTTTTTGGAGAGGGGCCTTGGAAACCCTGCCTCTCACGCTGGTTAGCAGTGTCCACAACAAGAGAGTCAGGAGGTGGGTGGGAATACAAATGGTGTACCCTTTGGAGGGCACGAAAAAATGCCTCTCATTGCGCTTGGCAGTGGGCGGCAAGGAAGATGGGGTCTCCCACAGGGTCTTGGTGGGGTCCACAATAGTATTATTAAGTGGTAGGGCAATACGAGAAGGTCCGGAGGGTGCTAGGATGTCCACCACGGGATCCTCCTCCTCAACTACCTCCTCAGCCTTAACACCCAGACCCTTCGCAGCAACTGCTGTAGCACCCTGTTGTCCTCAAGCACTAGGGTTACGGCTGTGCCCGCCAATTCCTCATCTGGCGACGATGAGGAGGAAGCACCTATAAGAAGGGGATGCTCCCTGCCATCTGCTCCCAAGGGGTCCCACAACTCTCGGTGCTGATGCAGCGCTCGTCGGTGCCGGGGCTGTCGACACCGAACCCGGTGTTGGCTCAGTCATCCGCAATACTGGTGGAACAGTCGATAGAGCCGGTGCCAACCGCCCTGTCTGCGCTGATGAAGGTGGTGGGCCCATCACTGGCATCGGCGCCGGGGTCGTCGGTGCCTGTGCCGTAGTCGGCATCGAGATCGGTGCTGGTGCCAGAGTCAGACGAGTCACTGGTGCAGGTCAGTGCCGAGGCTGTTGGTGTTGGCATGTGGGCAGGAGCCGAGGCAAGCTGTGCGGTTGATGGTGGGACGAAGGTGGCTGAGGCCACAGAAGACACAGCAGAGCAGTGCCCTTGAATCCCTCCCTGGCTTTGGTGAAAGGCCCAGTGGTGGATTCTGCCACTGCAGTGGCCATGCTTGGGGCTCTCTCCTGCCTCTCCCTGACCTCGATCTTCAGCTCCTACTCGTAGACTGGTAGGAGTCAGACTCTTACTCCGAGGTCTCTGAGACTGAAGACCACAGAGGAGCTAAGCTTCAGTGCCTCAAGCGTCAAGAGCTCGGGGAGCGAGTAGGTTCTCTATCAGTGGGCCGGTGCCGAAGGACATGGAGAGGGGGAGTGCCTGGACATCACTGTCGGCTTTCCTCTTGACTGCACCTGGGGGTGGGGTAGGACCGCCAGTGCTGGAGGTTCCTCCCTCCTCGGGAGTGAGACTGGTGCCATAAGGTACAGCAGGTCTCAAGCAGCTTCGAAAGCTCCCGTGTCGAAGGGAGCTGTAGCTACTGGCCCATAGGGACGGGTGACCGGGGGGGTCCCAGACTCAACTGCCTCGACTGGGCAGAAGTTGACGCGGCCCCAGTAGGAGCTGTGGCCCGAATGGGGTCTCACTTCCCTGGATTTAGCCGGAGGCGACCAACTGTCTGGCTTCTTTTTCTTCTGAGGCACCGGTGAGTGGGATTGGTGCCTGCTCTCCGCCAGACCTTGGGAGGTGCCGTACCGAGTGTCCTGGGACGGGTCTTTTCTTGGTGCCAAGCTTGATGACGATGCCAGGGTGCTCTTTGTCGAGGATGATGTGTTAGGAGCCGGGTCCCCTGAGCCCAGGTCCGAATGGGGGCGTAGAGCTGCCTCCATGAGGATCACTTTAAGCTGCTGCTGTTCCCTTTCTTTAAGAGTTCTAGGGTGGAACTCATGGCAGATCTTACAGCGATCCTTTTGGTGATCCTCCCCTAGACACTGTAAGCACGAGGAATGTGGATCACTCTTTGGCATGCACCCCGGACCGCGGCATACCACGGCTCCAGGGAGTCGAAATGGGGTGCGACCCCCAACAATTCTAATTACAAGTTAGTCTAATACTAATAACTAAGGTAAACTATATATAAAGAACTGTAGAATGCGCTTGCTAAGCAAAGGCTACGGAAAGTTCCAGTCAACCGTCACTGGCGGTAAGAAGGAACTGAAGGGGTGGCGAGTCGGCCGGGCTCTATATTGAGCGCCATGAAGGCATGACTCTAGGGGGCGCCCAGGCCAACCCGACAGATGCGGCTATGGGAAAAATCTTCTGGCCTCCGTGCACGTGCACACACCTGATTGGAATGGACATGAACACATCATCTCGAAGAAGAATCAAGGTTTCCTGCTTGCTGGTTTAAATCCTGAATAAATTTTAATTCATTTTAATTTAAATCAATCCACCCTGAAGCAGTCTCTCTGATCTTGGTTTACTGAGTCAGTAAGTTGCTTTTCCATTTGTACCCAGGACTTTGGACTGGTACCAGGAATACACTGTTGCTCCTATGCACTACCACAATACAAATAATAGTAATGTATTCATTTGTCTCACATTAATTTGGTACAAATTTAAATTTGGCACTTTTAGCTCTCCATTTCCAAATAATAGGATAATTTTGTTTTATGTTTATCACCCTCCCAGGAGAAGTCCAGAATTGTTCTTTCCATTTCAGAGAAATATCCAGAAACAGCGTTTTCATAATAAAATTGAACTACAGAACTTTAATCATATTTATCATGCTAATTCTTCCTCAAAGTCAAGAAACTGATTTGACCAGCTATCTAACTCTAGATGTTCAACATAATTGCTAAAATGCAGCAGTTTTGGGTTCTGCAGAAAGTGTCCCAGACAGCTTATAACTAGGACTTGCATGGTAAACATTTAAACAAATAAAATGCCACTTCCTTATTAAAATTACTGACATTATTTTAAAAAGTAGTTACATTTTGCCTCCATCTCAATCTGGTCTATAACATTTATATGCTCCGAACTAGATTTGAAAAGTACAAATAGAGCACCAATAAAAACACAGATCCTTAATACAATCATTCAGGGTGGATAAAAATCAATGATTAAAAAAAAAATCTGATTTTTTTTTTATTTAAATTGGATTTTTTTTAATAAAAAGGTTTTTCTCTCAAAAATCAATCTAAAGATAGTTTTAATTAAGATACATTACAGCTCAAAGATAACATCATGGAATAGGGATTATAAATTCTAATTCTATAGTAAGAGACAATATAGTCATGTAATGTTTAAGAAAAGTTTTGTAAGTTATGAGTTTCAATAGTTCATGGATTAGGGTCCCAATCTTAGGCAGTTCCAGAGGCTTCTGTATAGATTATTTAGGTTAATCTTTTTATCTACCCAATGGGACTCAGTGCTCAGTCTAGAAGATACCATCAGGGATGCTTAGTTTTGCAGTTCTCAAACTGTGGATTTGTGTCTCCAGAGAACATGCTTGTTAACAGCAAAATGTTTTTAAATAAATAAATAATATAGAGAGGTGAGAAATAACAGACCTCAACCCTAGGGTTACCATACGTCCGTATTTTCCCAGACATGTCCAGCTTTTTAGTTGTTAAATTGCCGTCTGGGAGGAATTCTTAAATATCTAAAAATATCCGGGAAAATACGGACGTATAGTAACTCTACCGTGAAAGTGATGCGGGGCTGAGCGGGGGGAGCAGAGGCCGCTGAGGGGAGCCGGGCAGGGGCAGCAGTGGGCACTGGCCAGAGGCTGGGTTCGCTCCTGGCCTGGCGTTTGCAGTGATGAGCAGGAAGCCGCAGCCTGGCCCTTATCAGCGGGCAGCAGGCGGGGCTGTGCCCCAGGCCCTGCGATCCGGTTCCATGGGCGGTGGGGGGCCAGCAGCTGTAGCCGCCTCCTTCTCCTGCGCCGTGTGGCAGGGCCGGGAAACAGCAACAGCAGCGCAGCCTCTCCTGCCCCATGGCGGGCTACGCTCCCCGCCTGCCCCTGCTGCTGCGGAGGCTGCCGCTGCCCTGGGCTTGGGCTGCCCGGATCCCCCCGAGCGGCGTCCGGTTCCTGCTGCTCTCGGCCGGCAGGTGCGGGGCCCCAGCCGAGCCCGGCCCCTTGCGTCTCCTCCGCGGTGGCGCCCCCCGCTCCGTGTCCTCCCGGGCGGCCGTGGTGGTAGAGGCTGGGGAGCCCAAGAGGAGGAGCAGCCCCCAGGCAAGCGGGGGAGACTCCAAGGTGAAGAGGCTGCTGACCCTGGCACGGCACAAGCGCAGAAGACTGACAGGTACCTGCCCCTGCCCCATCCGGGCACCACCTGCCCCCCAGCTGAGTGAGTGTTACCTGCCCCACTAGCCTCAGTGCCCTGCCCCATACGGTCAGCCACCCCAATCTCACTGTGACACCAGCACCCCTTGGCAACGGGCTCCCTGATCTTCACAAACAGATGTCACCGCAGGCCTGACAAACTCACTGCACCCTACACGTGTCTTACAGGGCACTTACCCACAAAGAGAAACGTAGAAGGGGTCTACACAAGGCTGGTAACTTGTTAAGAGTGAGAATCTTTGTGAGATGTGTGCATGGGTAATACTGAAGGAATAATGTATTTACCTTAAATGGCTGCTTTATAGACTTGGAGTAGAAATTAGTTACCAGGGGATAATGGCCCTTTGGGGCAAGGGGGATTTGTCACCCTGCCTAACCTGGCTGGTGATGCAATGCAAGGCTCAATTGTTTAGCTTTGCACAATAGTAAGACTTTGAATGGGACACCATCAGAGGCAATGGCAAACAACTGAAATGCCTTAAAGGTAAAAAAGAAACATTACAACAGGACTGGGGTTCGCCCTGTGTGCAAATAGAAACAAAGGCTGTTTTCAGTATAAAACATAGGAGGGAGTAGCACTCTGTATCCTTTCACTGAGGAAACCCCTTGTAAAACAGGGCTGCTTTCATGAACGTTTGGCTCCTGGTGTTTGGGAAACCAGCCAACTCTGCAAACAGACTGAACTTTGTGGGGAGAGGAGGAACCTACTTTGAGATAAGAAAGATAACTCTTGATAAGTGTAGGCCCAGGTTCGCATTTTATGATTTTGTTTTATATTGCAATCACTTGTTTCCATCACTCTTGTTTCTAGTTAAATCCTCATTCTTAAATAAACTGTCTTTTGTTCGGGTGCCAGCGGCACGGGGGTGAAAAGGCCAGCGGCAGGCAGCAGGGGTTGAAGAGGCAAGCGGCGAGGGAGCCAGCGGCGGGTGGGCGGGGGTGAGGAGGCAAGAAGCGACAAGCCAGCGGCAGGAGGGGGTTCTCGGGGCGGGCATGGGGGTTTCTGGCAGTGGAGTGAGGAAGTGAATGGCAGGTGGAAGGAGGTGAGCAATGGATGTGGGACTGAGGAGGGATGCAGCAAGCCAGCGGCGGGCCAGGGGGTGAGGAGGGGTGCGGTGGCAGGGCCGAGCGGGGAGGGGGCGGGACCTGTGGCAGAGTGGGGGTGGAGCGGGGGTGGACTGCGGGCGGGGCCGACACACCCATGGAGTGTCCTCTTTTTTGAATGTTCAAATATGGTAACCCTACTCAACCCTATTGTCCCTCTGCAAATTTGTGTACACAGAGTCAATCCCTTACTCCTCTCTCTAAAAGTGTAAAGTTTCAAAAAAATTCAATGAATAGAAGATTGTTGGGGGTGGAATAGATCTGGACGAGGAGAAGAAATCTGGAGATAAATGTGAGAAGGGAGGGACAGGCAGTAGAAACAAAAGTGAAACTGTTTGAGCAGCATATTCCAGAAGACTTGAAGTCTTTCTGAGAGCAGCTTTCATTGATTTGAGATCTACCATACCATTCTCTCACTAAAAGGGAAAACTTTTATGGCCTGCTGCCATTATAGGACACCCAGTTTGGGAATATTTTAATGACGTTCCTCTATCTGTGGGTAAGACAGGCATGTGTGCAAAATGCAAACAGCACAATAAAGAAATGCAAGGCCTGGTTGCCCGAATGAAACAACATCATGAGAAGTGTTCCTTCTCAGGATGAAGCTGTGTTGAAGATGATGAAAGGAACATGTCTGAACATGCAGGATCTTCAGTTTGGTAAACTTTTTTATTTCATACTTCTTCCTTAAGGACTGCCTGTCTTCCTTCTGGACTATTCTTGAATTCTCACGTTTGAGAAAAAAATATAGCTGTTACTCTATGGTACTATCATTTTAGATGCAGTTGTGATAAAAAAATAAGTAGCTGAAATAGGCAGATCTTCTTTTTACAATTTCACCTTTAAAGTAGTACTGAGTGTCCGTGAATGCAATGAGTAATACTAAATGAGCAGTATAGTGGTAATAATTAAATAACTGCATTGACTTATTTTGTTTAGTAGAATCCATACTAAACATACAGGATTCTGAAGACTATCCACCTTCACCATCATTTTCTATAGTTTCAGAGTTATCTGTCAGTGATAGTGTTCCAATCACATCATGTATGTCACAGCTACAGTATATCACGTGTAGCAAAAAGAAAAAAAAAAATCTCCATCATCCAGAAACAACCATAGATAAGTTTGTGGTAAGAACCAGCAGATTGCAAAAAGAGATAATTGATGAAAAAACTGCCTGGTTTGTTTATGTAACAAACTCTCCTTTCTGTATGATTGAGAACCCACACTTCATTAACATGGTTCAGTCATTAAGACCAGGATACAGTCCACCCAACGGAGCAGATGTCGCAGGCAAATTGCTGGATAAAGTGTATGAAAGAGAAATTGAGCAGTGTGCGAAAGGTCTAGAGGGTAAAATTGTTAATCTGAGTCTTGATGGGTGGAGCAATGTCCACAATGATCCTGTTGTATGTGCTTGTGTGACAAGAGAAGAAGGGAATGTCTTCCTTACAGAAACAATGGATACATCAGGAAATGCACACACAGCAGAGTACTTACTAGAAGTAGCAGTAAAAGCTATAACAAACTGAAAAAAAAATTCAAATGTTTAGTGTGCAGCTTGGTCACAGACAATGCTGCAAATGTATCCAAGATGAGAAGAAATTATTTAGAAGAGAGTCCCAAGCGAATAACATACGGTAGCAGTGCTCATTTGATGCACCTCCTTGCCAAAGACGTCAGTGTTCCAGAAATAAAGGCTAATGATGTTGAAATGGCAAAATACTTCCGTAACAACCACTTTGCAGCAGCTGCTCTGAAAAAAAGTGGTATGAACCAAGCTAACTCTCCCACAAGACGTACCATGGAATTCAGTAGTGGACTGTTTCGAGTACTATATCAAGAACTGGCCTAATCTGACAACAGTTTGTGAACAAATCGTGAAAAAATAGATGGTACTGTCATAGCCAAAGTTCTCAACATTGGGCTTAAGAGAAATGTTGAACACATGCTGAGTACCCTGAAGCCTATTTC